>NC_021163.2:14463229-14553533 GCF_000331145.2 Cicer arietinum | reverse complement strand
GTAGGGAATGCTCTGCATGCTTTGAGGAACAGACTTTCTGACCCCTACAATGTGCTGCAAAGCTGGGACCCAACTTTGGTTAATCCATGTACTTGGTTTCATGTTACATGTGACTCCAACAACCATGTGATTCGCTTGTAAGCTTCTCTTTATTCTTTTCTTTCTTCAAGACTTTTTTTTTAGTATTTCTATTGCTGAAATTTCATTTGGTTGTATCATTTTGTATTTCAGAGACTTGGGCAATTCTAATGTTTCTGGAACTTTGGGCTCAGAACTTGGCCAGCTACACCATCTGCAATATCTGTATGTTTGGTTTTTCCTTTCCTAATACAGCTCAGAATTTTAGATATAAGCTTCTTTGTTTGATCTGTTTTTTTATATAAAAAATGTGGCTTATCTAACATTATTAAAATTGTGAAATTGAACATGCTAATTTAAGGTTTTTAATTTTGTATTGGTACTCAACATTTTTAAATTTGACTATGATATCGTAACCAACCATAATTAGTTATACATGTGCATATAATATCAATTATTGATTTGTTTATTGACTATTAATTTTATTCTAAAAAATGAGTCCACTTTATAGGAGCTTAATTCAATGTTTTTTTTGCCAGGGTAGGAATTTTTAAAAATAAAATTAGAAAAATAAAAAATTATTATTAATTAAAATATTACTAACATTCATGTTACAACAACTCTCTCCGAGAGAATTTAAACTTTGTCCCTTTAAATTACAAAAACAAACACTAGAGAGTACAAAATTATGAACTGTTGTAGGTTCTAAATTTCTTAATTCCAGGGAGTTGTATGAGAATGACTTAAGAGGAAAAGTTCCTAAGGAACTTGGAAAGTTGAAAGCACTTATTAGCATGGATTTGTATGGTAACAAGTTGGAGGGAAAAATCCCAAAGTCATTTGGCAAGTTGAAGTCATTAAAATTCTTGTAAGTATGTTATGCTAATTTGCAAAAACACTTTTGGACATTTTTCTTTTTCTTTTTAGTGATGTATAAATTATTTCATGATTTTGTCACTAATTTGCATTGATCGATAATCAGGCGGCTTAACAATAATAAATTAATAGGATCTATTCCGAGAGAACTCACTGGTCTCACTAATCTCCAAATCTTGTGAGTTTCTTTTAATCTTAGGGAATGTGAAGGAGATAATCCAAATTCAATTTTCAGTGTTTTTTTCTTACTTATTTGTGTTTGATTTATCATTTATGAGCTGATTTTAACTTTCAACTTTGCAGTGATGTTTCTAATAATGACCTTTGTGGAACAATACCAGTTGATGGCAACTTTGGATCCTTCCCAATTAAAAGGTACAACAAAAATCAAATACCTTCTCTCTTTAATTCCAACCAGGTTATGTGACCACATTTAACATACTTGCTTGATAGTTGATACATGATTGATTTCAATGTGACCACATTGAAACTTGATCCATGCATAACAAATGTATATGATGGTACAAAATATTCACATATTTAATTTGAAGCTGTAGTAATTTTAAATTTCTTGGTACTGTTGGATTTACTTTACAATACATTTCTCATGTTTCTGTTTCAGTTTTGAAAACAACAGACTCAGTGGTCCTGAGCTGAAAGGACTTGTTTCGTACGATTTTGGATGCTGAAGAAAGATATATATAATTTTGTTTGAGACCACAATGAAGCAAGTTAATTTTCCTAGGGAGCATAAGAATTGGTGGTGTTATTTCCACATCAATATATATATTTCCCCCATGTTTAGTTGTTTACTTATATTGATTGGAAAATAAAAATTTAAGAGTGATTGTAAGAATGGTGAAAAAACAATTGTATGTAAGATGAGAGTATCTATATCTAGTTGCAAGTGGCATGAAATAGTAAGATGAGCACTTAAAGAAACTTAGTGCAGTTTTTGTTCTAAGGTGAAATAAATTGATTTTATAAAATTGATATTATTAAAAAAGTGAATTGAAAGTAAAGTGGTTAGTATTTTGATATATTTCCATAAAAGTGAATTGAACAAAATTTCAGTGTAAAAACATGTTTAGATTTAAAATCTATAAATATTAGTTTAAAGTTAAACTTATTTCATTTACATCTATTGCTATTAGGCAAATTAGTAGGAATTCTAATTTTGGTGCTCATTATTTAGTGTTTTTTTCTAGGCAAGTGGATTCTGAATTTTGGTTTGGGTGGTATCCCTATTGGTCTCATTAGGCATTAGCCATGCTGATATTGTAACCTCCATTGGGAACCTTAGGTTCTTATCTAATTAAACATGCTTTGAACCTAAAAAAATTTATGTTCAATGTTTGAATTTAATATGCGATGAGCACTAGTGACTAATTTGGTTGATAATAATAATGTTACACAATATTTATTTTTCAACGCTAAAATATTACATTTTTTACTCAATGAAACATGACACCTAAACTGGAGACAATTTTGGTGATTCATAACACTATTAATAACAAAAATATAAATTAATGTAACTAATGGTCAATGTTTTGCTTGTACATGCACATGACTTAGTCGCAATTTGCGACGTATAATTTCCACTTTGGCGACTCAATTAGGATTCCACATTGTTACTTTTCTTTTTCAAATAATCCAAATTGTTTACACGTGTTAATTGAACATACACGTGGTACAAATAGATTGGCATGTTAACACGTAGCTCGAAAGACTGACAAAGCTATAACCCATTTTTTTATTTATACTTCACTCAAATACTATCTTTTTATTAATACCGGTATCTTACCCTATTACTACAAATCAAAGTTTAAAAAAGCATCTCTTAATAAGTATACAAATCCTCATGGAGGTTACACCTTCTTCTATTCAGTTGTTGAAATTAGTCTCTCTAATCTCAACTTTATTTATTTATTTTTTTTGCATTTATATACTTTTTAACTTTTTAATACATTTTCAAGTTTTTTTATATGTGATTTAATCTAATTGTGGTTGAATCAATTAAACTATAAATTCATTTACGGTGAAATTTCAGAGAAGTATTTAGTAGTCAAAATGATTTTACGAGCATGATAAAACTATTTTAGATTTTGTTTAAAATTTATGCAATTTCAAAACACAAATTAAGACCAATTAAGCATAAATTTTCATGGAAAATAATTTGATGCGAAAAAAAAATGACATGCAAGAATAAAATCAAGCATAATTCAAATATAATAATCGTAAAAACGAAAACTTTACATCACAAAAATGATTTGAAAAATAATGACGGGAATTTAAAGTTTGACGAGGAAGTAAATGGCTGAAATCTTAATACTTACGTTTTGAGAAGCTTGAATCTGTTTTTAGTTTTAAGAGTATGCCTCAGAATTTAAGCGTTTGACCTTTACTTCTATTTATAAAAAAATAAACTAAATAATTGGCCTTAGTGACAAGCATATTCATGGCAATTCTTTAGGTAAACTACGCTTCAACAATAATGCGCTAGGTGCCGACAGAATTAAAAAAAAAAATATTTATTCCTCTCTATTTCTTGCACTTTTATAGGAGATATTAATTTAAAATTTGGTGATGTATCTTATTCTTAATATCAACTAAATATATTAATTTTTGTTGAATAAAATTTAATTTAATTATTTCTTATTTGATCGAGTATATATTATAATTAATATTAATATAATAAAATAAAAACTTTTTTTTTGGATAGAAGATTAAAATTTGTTATATATAAAATGAATAAGTAGATTTGTATACAAACTTAAGAATAGTAATATTAGTTTAATTGTAGTTTTAGTCTATTTATTTTTATCAATTTATATAATTGATCATTCTATTTTAAAAGTCCATAGTTTTGATTCCTCTTTTAAATTTTTTAATTTTAAAATGATGATCTGATATATTTTAAATGATGTGTCATACAATTTTATTATATAAAATTATCTAGATACATTAATTATTCATATGTAATTAATTAAATTACAAAAATTAAATTTTTTGAATTTAAAAATTAAGATTTTATAAAATTTTATTGCAACTTCACGAAGGTTAATCATTATACATTGTCGTATTTTAAAAATGTCAAATCATCACTTTTAAGTTCAAAAATCTAAAAAAAAAAATTAAAATTGTTGTATTTTTAAATAATAAAATTTATTGATAATTAATACATTTTTATTATATTCTATAGATAATTTTAGAAGTCAATTAAATTTTTTTTTCAATATTAATAAAAATTGATTAATTTTTGAATATCTGTATTTTTTCCCCTTAAATATAGAAGCGGAAGAAGTATCTTATAGTTCTAACTTGGAGTTGTCGACATAAAAAATTGCAAATGTAAGATCTTATTTTTTTTAAACGTTGCTTTCACTGGAAAATAAATAAATAGGTGATTCACTCAATTTTATTTGAACAAAACATTAAAAAATTGGAGGAGAGAGAATTGAAGAGGAAACAAAGAAAGAAAGGCATGAATTGTGACTTGTGAGGTTGAGAAGTTGAAGAAGCGAGTGAAATTACGTGTGCATTTCGAGAACTTTGGAGTTTAAAGCCGTAATTGCATTTCACCCCCTTTTCTCTTTGAATGAACTTGCTATTTGCACCTCCATTTCCCACCAACTCGGAACTCTGATACTTTATATTCCAACGTTACCACAAAACCCCAAAACCCTGAAACAAAACATGAACAGTGTTTTTCTCAAGAATCGCTTTAAGGTTTCCCATGTCATCATGTTACAGAAGCAATTAATATTCACAAACCCTTCCATTAATCCAATCAAACTTCATTCTCTTCTCTGCAACAAATTCCACTCTAAACCTTACTTTCGATTACCAGATTTTTTGAGAAAAACAAGACAATATGAAATTTCACCATCTTTGTTTTCTTCATCGTTTTGTTCTTCTTCTTCTTCTTCGTCTGCTACAACAGCATCCCCTTCCAAGGTTGGTTTTGTAGGTTGGTATTTGGGGATGATAAAGAAAAACCCCATTCTCACCAAAAGTGTTACTTCTGCACTTATTTATATTGCTGCTGATTTATCCTCTCAGGTACACCTTTCAACCTTTATCTAATGTTGTTTCCTTGTTTTTCTTGTACATGAGTTATTATTATTATTTTTTTAATAATTGAAGATTGAAAATTGTGAAACGGAAGAGAACGTGCATTGATTTTGGTTCAGAAGGAATCATTTACATTTGAGGTTATAATTGTTGAATTGGTGTTCTGGGTTCATTGTAAAACTTCTAGGGTTTAATATGTAGTTTCAAAATGGTGCTTGTCCAATGTTGTTGAATCCTAGGATGCTCTGATTTTTAACTGTGTATTTTCTACTGTTAGAGCATTATTACTGATTTTTTTAGATGGAATCAATGATTCTACTTGTTGTGAGTGTTTCATTGATTGTGGAATGAAAGTTGTAATCATCTGGTGTTTACTAGTTGCATTAATTATGGGAATGGAGTAGAATGGAAGCGGAGAGACCCAGCAAGAAATTTTAATACAGCCGTTATTCTATATTAATCTGTCTCTATGTGCATGTAGTTTACATAGTTGCTCTGGTAGATAAGGTTGTCAAACTCAAGAGTGTATGCAAACTCGTGCAATTTCTGCGTAGACTGTTAGAGCAATGTAGTCATAATCGAGATTTTACTTTAGGATTGAGAAGGGGAGTCAACATCAAGATCATAAATCGTGGGATAGTAACATGGAACATAAGATCCTATAAAATTCAATATTTTTTTTTGAATAAGTCCTATAAAATTCATAAAATAATATATAAATAAGAATAAACCTTTAAATTACAAACACTTAAATAAACGTTAATTTATAAACCACAAAAAAGTCATACACTATAAGAAGAAGAACACGGTCGACAGAAGCTTCCACGAGAGATGTCTGAGAACGAAGAATCTGTCCAGACTCCAAAGAACACAACCACAGATTATTGAAACTCAAAATTGGGTTAGGGTTTACATTTTAACACAGAAAAGTTGTTGTTCTCAACTGGGTTGCATCACCTGATATGCGAAACTGGTTGATGTTCGCAATCAATCCCACCAATCTCACGAGTAAGATCTACAATCCAAAGGATCCTGCTAAACTGCAATTCTACCTGTGACCAGGATCACCCAAGTCATTACGATTTTGACAACCTTGTGTATGAGTTTACCAAATATAAAAATAATATTAATAAAAACTAGATATGAGTATACCAAATATAAAAATAATTTTTTTGTTAATAACACTATAAATGGTATCCTAAATCTTTCATCATTCCAATTCCACAATAAAATACATCATAATAATAAAGTGTCATAGCACAAGTCTTACTCAAAATGACCAAAACATACATAAGTTCATATTGTGGAAAAAATTAAAATGAGCTACAAATATTCATGAATTTCAAAAGTTACGGCATAAAACGTACACAAGCAATACTACTGCACATAGACAAATAAAAAAGATCAGAAACAGAAATGGGATGGGTCTATTTGTACAGAGAAGACAGCACCTTATTCACACAATACTGGGCAGGCATCTAACAGGGCCAGGTTAGTGCTGTGGGAAGCATAAAAATGTTGGAGGGAGGAAATCGTCTAGTGCAGCAGTGTGTAGAAAATTTGCTGCAATGCAGCAGTGCTTCATGAATAAACTGGATCTCTGGACAGTGAGTATTGACTGGAGGATTGCGGAAGGAATGAACAATAAAGTGATTCTTTGTTTTGATAGGATGGGAACCTACAACAGAGCAAGGGCAGCTTTTGGAAGTATTGTGAATAAATGGAAACTGGAGGGTTGCAGAAGGGAGTGAGCAATGCCTTGATTGTTTGTTTATACATGGTAGGATGGGAGGCTACCACAGCAAGGGCAGCTTTGGAAACATTGTGAGTAAGCAGAAATACAAAATCCCTATGGTGAAATGCCTTCCTTTTGCATCCTGATTTTACATTTTCATCAGACTCACTTTCGTAATACACGAGTTCAACTGAGTTTGCTAAGAAATGAGTTTATACAAAATTCAGCTTGATTTTCCTATGTAGAAGAAACTTGTGAGTTTGACAACCATGTGATGGGTAACCAAGCACTTGGAGGACCCTCCCTTAGAAACTAAGTATCAAGGGGAAAAAACCAAACCACTTACATCTCATACTACTCGATGTGGGACTTGGGCACACCATAGTTCTCAAGTCCCTATTACCCTGCTTGTATGTACTTTCTTGGGTTGCACACTTTGTTCAAGGAGTGTGTTGGATGGATACTAATTTTTAGCAATAGAAATTAATGTAGTTTATTATACGTTCATTTAAAAAATTGTACAAAAAATTACATCATTATTTCAAATTTATCCTGGAATAAATGATTTCTTTGCAATTCAAGATTCAACTTGTAGATGCCGTTTGTAGTTTGTCTTGCTGAAAATATTTTTGAGGCATAGGTGATTAATTTTCTTCTTACAGAGAGTCAGTGTGCATCTTTTCCAATATTTGGACAATACTGGACCTCAGTTTTATACGAACGAGTTAGACTCAACTCAAATTCTAAGATGGTATAAAAATATTTTCATGATATGTTGGACCTCCTGCTATCGAGCTACTCAAGTCACGCTCTAGATGTTCAGTCTTGGCGTGAGAGAGATGTGTCAAGAGTCTCATATTTGACGTGGTTTGCCTGAAAAAGTGTTTATCAGTGGGAGACATTTCTCACCTTATGAGCCACCAGGCCGGTTTTGTAGGGTTGAGTAGACCCAACCCAAATGCTAAGATACTACAATCACAAAAATTAATTTGGAGCTTATAAGTAGGAAATAAGCTCTAAAGGGATGGAGTATGCTTTGAAATTAGTATTATTATTTATTGATAATAACTTCAATCAGTAAAAAATATCAGAATGAAAAAGGAATGAAAATATTCTACATAATTAATAAGATCACTTTTTTAGCCCCACCTACTGCTTAGTTCTTCTATTGCTGTTGTATGTTTTGGATATGCTGGTGACACTACATTGATGACGTTCTTGAGGAACCTCGAGATTGGTTACCTCTCAAATTCTTCCAATCCATATATTGTTTCAGGTTCTTGTGCAGACTCACTTGACAAATTATTGAGTCTTTTAAAAAGATCATCTTATTAATTGGCTTCTCATGGTTTGATGTTGCATACTTCATGCTCATTCTGATGTTTCTCTAATACTCAAATGGTATTTAATATTTAATTCCTTCAGACTATTGAGCGGCAATCTTCAAAATCTTTTGATTTTATAAGGACTTTGCGCATGGCGGGATATGGGATGATCATTTTAGGACCGTCACTGCATTTCTGGTTCAATTTTGTGTCAAAGCTTTTCCCAGGGAGGGATCTTATCTCTACATTGAAGAAAATGGTAATGGGCCAGTCGCTTTATGGACCTGCCATGACTGTTGTTTTCTTCTCCCTGAATGCTCGTTTGCAAGGTATGTCCAATTTTCTTAGCTTAATATTTACTCCACAATTCCCGTTTTGTACAAAGTTCCATAAAACCTTTGCTCCGCCCTTTACTATTTTAAGTTCATGAATCGTTAACAGTTTCTCTTGGTTGCCAGGTGAAAACGGTGATGAGATTGTTGCGCGATTAAAGCGTGATTTGCTTCCTACGATGTTAAATGGAGTCATGTACTGGCCTATATGTGATTTTATTACTTTTAGATTCATTCCTGTCCATTTACAGGTATGTTTTTATTTCTTCTTACCTTTTCTCACCTTGCAGCATGCCATGTGATTGTAAATTTTGGATGATGCATGGCATGTGCCACCATAAATAGGCAAAAGATTTCCATTATATTTTTGTTGTGTTAAACTCTGGTTGTTTACTGATGATTTTCTGCATCTGTTCATTGGCACAGCCATTAGTCAGCAATTCATTTTCTTACTTGTGGACCATTTACATGACCTATATGGCAAGCCTAGAGAAAGCAGTGACAACTAGCTGATCACCGTCGGTAGTTCATGACTGAGATTCAGACTGACTATTGTTTATAGAGTTTATCTGGACGATGCGGTTTACAATCAAATCTTTTTGGGGTGTCTGTTGGGAATGCTGATCTCACACCATGGCTATACTAGTACTAATCACAACACTCGGTTGATACCTTTTTATTTTTAACTTTTATTCCTCATTTGTATTTGTTTGTGTAATCCTTATTCTTATATGAATATGAATTGGCCAATTCATAGAACGGCAGAAGCTCTGTTAGAATTTGTTATTGAAGGTTTTAGTTCCTTATATTTATCTGAAGACATATTTTAGTCATATTTTCAAGAAGTATTTCATATTTTTTTTACAAGTGATATTAGTTTTTTCCTTCCTAACCAAGAGGAGAGGAAAATCTGCACACTAGAGTCGAGCTGAATCTTCGAGTCCTTTTCTCGAGTAAGTATTATATCGTCCTTTCAAATCTTTATAGAATACAGTGATTAGGATTATAAAATTTAATGAAGAATACAAAAATTGCAACTACCAGTTCAAAGAAACACAATTCAAGGCTGTTCTATCATTTGATTTGATGAAATTGAATTAGTATTAATCATAAATTAAACTTATATATTGTTAGTCTCTTTGAAATTTGAAACTCACCATGAATCTCAACTCATTTAACTCCAGTTGGGTTGATTCGAAGATTAACTTGATAGTATTTTTTTATTAATAAAACTCACACTCAAAATCTAATCAAAAGAAAGCAAGTTCCTTGTTACTTTGATTATACAGTACACTCAAGATTATACAACGAAGATGTTATTCTCTCAAAGGTTGTCATAGAAATATGCATGTGTTAAACGCAAGTTTGCACAAGTCTCATTGTGGACCAGCAGCTTTTTGAAACGAGCAAACATGGAATGTAGACACTATAAGGCTAACATGAGTAAACAGTGGTCCGAAAATCCTGATATGGTTTATTGCCTACCTCATGGGGAATAATGATGAAACACAACATTGCTGGAGCACAAACATTTTAGGCTTGGATAGTAAACAGACTGATATGTTTAACGGCCAGACCAACTCCTAGAGTGACAATTTTAAGAAACATACATAGAGTTGAAGCAACAATATACGATATCCCAAACTTGCTCAAACCCTTGCCAAGTTATACCTTTTGTTTGAATTGGGAGTATGGGTAGTCACACAGTCATAGACATCTTATGTCAGATGTAGAACAGAAGACTCGTTCAAAGATGTATTTTAAAACTGATTTAGTGAAGTCAAACTATGAGTCATCCAATCTTCAACCAATTTTCAAAGTACCTTGATTGTGTTTCTCCTGACCACAAAATCTGGATCTGTGTCCGTGTTTGTTGATGCAGTAATTCAATAGTAAACTTGTTGTATAGCATAGTTGACAGACCACATTTGAGCTTTAACACTCAGAATGCAACACAGCTTTATTTCAATGAAAATTAGTTGAACTAAAGAGAAAAGAAACAGAAAGTTTAACAAAAAGAACTGAATATTATTGAAGAATGGTATTACACTCATAGTTCAAAGAACTTGTATCCAGAGGTTCCAATATCTTGTATAGACATGACCCACTCCCTAACAATTATCAATCTATATCTAAAATGCTATTAGCTTATTCTGTATTGGCTAATTTTGTGGCTTTAGGAATAGACAAAAATTCCATGTCTGTTGAAGTAAACACAATTCAATATTCAAAGCATTCCACAACTGCACCTTTTGATTTCATCTGCTGCTAAACTTCTGATCTATTGACAACAAAGTCTTCACTCTTCTGAGGCACGTATACAAATCTTCTCAAGTTGTGTGGGCCAATCTGGTCCAAGAGCTTGTGGATTTAATTCCATTGCAACACGAAAATCCAAGAGAGATGCACCAGAAGATTGTATTGCTGATTGCATATTTCTTCTGGGTAACAGTACATTTGAATCAGCTACAAACTGTCCATTTTGTTGTCTTTGGTGCTCATTTCCGAATCTTGACCCAGATAAACCCATAGATGATTCCATCAACCTCTTCAGATAAGAATCCAGTGCATTATTCAATAGATTTACACAATCCACTGTCACAGTCAAACCCTCCTTCTCCAACTTTTGCTCCAAACAACTCCTCAGAAATGATGTGTCAGGGAGATATCCATTGCCGTGACAGGTCTCTGGATAATACTTTCTGCATAATGATGCATTAGAAAGAGGCCTACACCCAGAACCGAAATTCATCGATATCCCAAGGGGAGCTGTAACTGGGCTCCTACTTTGAATGCTTGGGCTTCCAGCAATCTGTTCAACCTCTTCCCCGTCTTCAACAGAAATAGGAGGTCTGCTACCAAGGGAATTCAGTTCTGTTGCACTCTGCTGCTCTGGAGTTTTATAGGCCAAATCCTTAGATGCAAGAATTTGGGGCTTCCCTAATTGTCCCAAAGCATTTCCGCGACCCTTTAACCTCCTATCACGGGTAGCAAAAAAACCACCCCTCCGCAAGGAAGGAGGAAACGCTTCCCCATACTGCATTTGCATAGAGCTGCTCTGCTGTCCATTTGTATCTTTTGCACTCAAGACACTCCCGATTTTCGTGGAGTCTCTATTTGGTGGGACTTTTGACAGACAAACATTCTTGAGAATTGCCCTAATGAGTTGATTGTGAAGAGGAATATTTTCCTTCCCAATTGTCATGATGCAAATTTTGTCAAAGTCAGACTTAGTAATCTTCGAACTAACCAATTTTCCAAGCTGATCAAAGTACTTGTCAGCTCTCTGATGACCAACCTTTCTAAGAATCAGAGCTTTCAGCTCCAAAGTGTTTATTCGAGTATAGTTTCGTTTAGGTACCGTCATTTTCCCCAATCTTCTCACAATCACTGAGACAACAGGTAAATCAAAATCTTGAATTCTCCAGCAAAAAACCCCCAACTTATCTAAAACAAAAATGCTTCCATAAACCCTAAATTCCAAACAATCTCTCTATCTGCAATTCACCAAGTTTTCAATCAGAAATGATCATCAAATTCGACAATTAATTGATTACAGATAACAATTCAGTGGACAATTGGTGAGAAAAAGAAGAAGAAAAAAAACAGAAGACGCGTCTAGGAAAAATTGAACAACAAACAAAATTGAGAAACACAAGTGGCGATTATCAAGTAAGAAAGAAAACCCATTTAGGATTTCAAGGAAAGTAAACAAATTTAATGAAGTTAGGGGAGAAGAAGATTCGTACCAGGAAGGGTCACCAACGATGTGGAATTGAGTATGATGAAGTTGAAGCTGCTGGAATTGAAGCAATTGCTATTTTGGTGGTGTGTTTCTGAAATGAGATGAAGTGAGAGAGAGATTAAACCCTAATTGGAATAGATTCATGTAAGACTAAGAATCAACGTCTCATCCTCAACCCTGGTCTTTTTTTTTCTTGTGTTAAGACCACTCTCTTTCTCTCTCCCATCTTTTGCTCTCTCTCTCTCCAAAATTCAGTAAATGAAGCTAAATATAAAAAAGGAACAAATATACACTGCAATATACTTTGTTCAATTACTGTTATAAGAAAAATAAAAATTATTCTCAATGTTATTATTAAGAATTTTAGTTAAATATAATTTTTTTTTAACTTTTAAATGAAATATAGGTAAATTTCATTAAGTTGTTCATTTTAATTAATTAATTAAAAATAATTATTTCATTTTAATGTTAGACAATCAATTATCTATATTAAATGTTTTTTAATTCAATAAAAGATAAATTATAAATAATAATATTAAATGGTTTAAACAGTAAACTTTTATTTATAATTGTCAGTAATTTTTAAGATATTGTTTTTACCTTTAATGATTATTAAATAGTATCTATATTATAAGTAGTTATCTTGCATTTTTTGTCATAAACAAATATATTATGATTTTTTTTAGAATGTTTACTTTTAGATAAGTTTTATATGACATATTTAGCTAGGGCACAAATTCGTACAATGCACGAAAATAGGTTGACTTTTGAAAAAAAAAATTAAGGTATTTTATATTAGATATAATTTAATATTTGTATGGGAAATTATATAATTAAATGTGAGATATCCATTGTATCAACAAAATGCAAAAATATCTAATATAGTAAAGTGTTATTCCAAAGATGTATTAAAATGATCAACAATTATCCAAATTTGAGGATAAAATTAAAGTTAATCGAAGGTTTTATTTAAATAATCAACTGTTAATTGATATTTTAGTGATATGTGTTTTTTAAGTGTTGTAAAAGAAATCAAACTTTAATAAGGAAATGGATTGATTTATGTATGATTAATAACCAATCTCTCATCTTCAATTTTATTTTAATTTGTTGTGTTAAACGATTAAGTTTTTTTTTCCATTTTCTTGTTATCTCCGTCCAAAATTTAACAAATGAAAATGAATAAAGAAGAACAAAAATATAACTTGTCATATATTGATGTTATATATTAATTTTTCTAATTTGCTAAAAAAATTATATTTTACATTATTTTGAACTAAAAGTAATTATTTTATGATTTTTTAAAAATATTTACTTTTAGAAAGAAAAAAAAAAAACATCTATCGTCTATTTGATAAGCTTAAAACAACTCTTCTTGACTAGTGTAAAAACAACTCTCCGATAATAGGTTTATTTTTTAAAAATTTATATAATCATTTCATTAATGTATTTCTAGATATACTCTAAATATTTGTAAAAAAACTTATAACATCCGACTAAATGTGAAATGTCCATCATACTAAAAATATGTGAAAATATATAATATATTAAAATATTATATTATAGATGTACTAAAATGACTATACATTGATTATAAATGTAAAAGAATGAGTCTGAAATAATGTAAAGTTGAATATAAAGTTAAAGTCAATTGAAGATTTTATTTAGATGAATCCGTTGCTATTTTAGTATTGTGTATGTTTTGAAGTGAGATCCGAGAAATCAAAGCATAACTAGGATCGGTTGATTCGTGTAAGATTGAAAATCAATGTATAATCTTCAACTCTTAACTTTTCTCTTGTGTTAGACAACTTAAAATATTCAAATGTGTTATTATAAAATAGAATTGAAGTATAAAATGTAAAATCAATTTTTTTTAAATGTCGTGTTAAATCTTAAAAATAGAATTAATTTCATTTATTAGATTATTCATTATTTTATTTAAAGAAATGTCTAATTATTTATTTAAAAATATTGATATAAATAATTATTTTAATAGACTAACAAACCTTACCACCGTCTTGTAAAGATGAGATACACACATAGAAAAAGTCTAACAAACCACAAAACCAGACTAAAATTTTAAATTTTTTGGCATATTATAAATTTTGTTAAGAGGTCCAATATTGAAAATTAAGAAGTTTGGTTGACGAGTTAAGAGATCCCTTACTGGTAGGTAATTTTTTTTTTCTTTAAAACATTTAAAAAACGAAAAAACTTTATAGGCACAAATTTTTTCAATTTTTTTGTATATTAAAATTTTTAAAATAAAAAATGTGATAGAAATTTTATTTTTTTTTTGTCCAACGAAAAGTTTAAGAACAGAAAATTTGATAATAAACTTTTTTCAACTTTTTTTTCTCTATCCGAAATTTTAAAAATGAAAAATTTGTTATTAAGAATTTTTCTCAATTTATTTTGCCCAACAAAAATTTTGAAAATGAAAAATTAGATAGGTAAAAATAAATTAAATTTTTTTTAATAAAACAAAATAGATATAATTGATTCAATGGTCCCTTAACTTAATTTAAAGAAACACTTCAGTCTTTTTTTTATTTGGTCATTTATTTAATTTTAAGTAATAATTTGATCATTTATATATTAAAATATCAACAATATTATCATTTCTCTATATAAACTTAGAAAATTCATCAAAATATTCAAATAAATTCCATAAAATTCAATACAAATTTCAAGAAAATTCATATATTCATCAAATGTATAACTCAAATTTTCAAATAACCTCATATTTTCATATCCAACAACATCAAATAAAGAATGGAAATATGAATTTATTTCAAAATTTGAGTTATGAATATGATGGAATTTGATTTTATATTAAAGATGATAATTAATTTTATGGGTTTTGTTTGAAAATTCTGATGAATATTTTGAAATTTTGTAAAAATAAAGATAATATTATTGACATTTCTAAATATGAAAGGTCGAATTGTTACTTAAAATTAAATAAAGTACTAAATCGAAAAAAAATAAAATAAATAATTGAATTGTTACTTGAAATTAAGTCAATGGATCGCGAGAGAAATTATGTCAAGAAAATAAAAAAGATAAAGTTAAAATTGTATTTTTTTAAAGTTGTGGAGAAGAGTTAAAGTCGGGAAAGTTAGCTTTTGTACCTCTAATTTGTTAAAACAATAAATTATCCTTAAAAATTTCATTCACTTAGTGGTAAAAAAAATTACTTCAAAATCTCACTCCCTCAACTAAATTTCCGATACGTAACAGTTTATCCTTAAATTCCAGTACACAAAAATACATTACCGAAAATTTCATATTTCAAATTTCTGATAGTTCAATTAAGTTACTAGAAATTTTGCAATCAAAATTTCGGTATGTATTTTGAATACCGGAAATTTGTGCCATAAATTTCCGGTAGATACATTTACTTTATCAGAAATTGCAAATTTCTGGTAGTTACGTTTCACTTACCAGAAATTTCAAATTTTTGAAATATCCGGTAGTTATAATTTTTTTACCGGAAATTTTAAATTATTTAAATTTCCGGTAGTTATTATACTTAACTAGAAATTTCAAAAATCCGGTATGTTAACTTTTTTTTAAAAAAAAAAAAATTAGGGATCGAAAAAACACAATCAACATGTATAGATTTAACTGAAGCATTCACAACTGATCAAATTTTTGAGTCGCGAGAAGCTGTCATGTTATGGGCAACAGAGGTCGGTCGACAAAATCGAGTAGCAGTTATCATTACTCGATATGACGTAGAGACCGTAAAGAGAGAAAAGAAGTCAAAATTAATTATTGGTTGTGATAGAGGTGGAAAATATAAGTCAAATAAAAGTAACACATGTACTTCAACTAAAAGGTGTAGTTGCCCGTTTAAACTTAGATCAAAACCATTGAAAAATGTTGAAGGATGAATTATTAGTTTAATGTGTTCACTTCACAACCATGAGTTAGTGACTACTTTTGAGAATAATACATTTATGAAACACTTAAAAGAAAAAGATAAGAAACATGTTGACGAGCTGACAAAGTACCACGTTGCACCGAGACACATCTTGTCATCTTTGAGAGATCTAGATACGAAGAATGTGACTAATATCTATCAAATTTACAAGAGACGAAGCACATATTGGAAAATTTTGAAAGGACCTATAATTGATATGCAACATTTGTTGAAGTTACTTGAAGCTGAGAAGTATGTTTATTGGAGTAGGACTAATGGAGACTCCAACGTTGTGAGGGACATGTTTTGGACGCACCCAGATTCCATAACTTTGTTGAACATGTTTCCTCTTGTATTGATCAAGGATAGCTCTTACAAAATCAACGAGTATATGTTACCATTGTTTGAAATTGTTGGTGTAACTTCAACTGGGTTGACATTTAACGTTGCATCTGCTTATATGGATTCGGAACTTGAAGAAAACTTTTGTTGGGCATTGGAGAAGTTAAACGAGTTGTTTGTTTCCAACACCTCATTTACTTAAGTGATCGCGACTGACAAATAACTTGCTTTAATTAATGCAATTGAAGTTGTACTTCCATCTTCAACAAATTTACTTTGTCAACTTCATATTAACAAAAATGTTGAAGCCAAATACAAACAATATATATTAAAGGAATACATGCAGGAACCCATTCTTGAGTTGTGGAGGAAAATTGTTTATTGTTCGGAAAAGAAGGAGTACAAGGAACTTTTGCAAATGTTTGAGCAAACATGTATCTATGATATTATATTCTTTGACTACGTCAAAGGCACATAATTGAATCCTCATAAGGAAAGATTTGTTGAAGCATGGACCAATCGAGTATTTCAACTAGGAAATACTACTATTAATAGGTACGTCATTATAACTTTGCATTTTGTATTATATTTATGTTTATATAGGATTAAACATGCATGATAGAATTTTTATTGAAATAATATCAAATATTTTTTTTATTTGAATATTAGGGTTGAGTCTGCTCATTGGTCATTGAAGAATTTTTTGGAACACAGTAAAAGAGATTTATGTAAGGCATGGAATGATATGAATGACATGTTGAAGTTCCTAATTATTAAGATAAAAGGTTCATTTGAGATAAGTAATGGCCGCAAATAGTGTATACACAACAATCCATTCTATGAGAAATTGACTTGGGTTGTATCCAAGAAAGCCTTAGTTAATATTGTTCGTGAATACAAGAGAGTCAGCTATGTCGGTAACGACAAAGCTAGGTGTTGTTGTGTACTTAAAAACACTCATGGAGTTCTCATCGTAATTTGGCGTTTAGATAATATTAGTATCACTCAAAGCATCCAACTTTGCTCTGTAGTATACAACTTTGCTCCGTAGTATACAACATTCCCATATGTTTGTTTTGCAATCCATCGAAACATTTGTGACATTGAAGATATAGGTTCATTCATATCCTGTTTACAAATGTCAGGGAAATGCTCATAAATCCATGTATGTAGATTGTAAATAATTTTAAAAAATACAAATAATTAAATAATCATCTTATCAAATAACAATATAATAAGTATAACAAATATAATAGTACCTGAAATAGAGATAAGTATCCTCCAATCTGCTTCGTTGCAAACAGTGTACCATCTCTAAGATAGTCATATAAAACAACAAACGCAACTGGTCTCCATGTCCATTTACCACAAGTATCAATGTCTTGAAAAATAAACAAATATTTTGCAGATACAAGGGTAAATTTTTTATCAAGTAGAATGGTACACCCTACCAAATGAAGTAGGTATGCCCTCGCTACACAGTCATATCGTCCTTCACGAAGTTGCTTAAAAAATACAGCTTTCAACCACTCAAAACTATATGAGGCACCTTTATTGGTCCTAGTTTCAGTTACAACTTCATCATAATCAACCCCCAATAACTCAACATCAGCAACAATTGTCAAATCTTCATTGACATTAGCGGGAGGTGTGAAAAACTCTATACAACATGGGATGCTCAAAAGACCCATAACATCGTCAACAGTAATAGTCATTTCACCGAATGACAGGTGGAATAAACTAGTCTCTGCGTGTCATCTCTCAGCAAAAGCAGATATCAGATTACCATCAATCATGTGCAAACTACATATTTGCAGATGACATAATCCAGATAATAATCCAATGGACTATCTGAGCAGATAATACATATATGATAATAATGAATCTGTCTTGTTTTTTGCCATTTGAAACAAACGTCTATCCTGTTTAATTAAAAATAATACACAATAACTTATAATCTAAATATACAATTATTTCATTAAAATTAGCTTTGTAATAACCTATAATACAAATATATTAAAATACACATATTATGTTATATTATAATATGTAATAAAATAAATTACTTATTAACCTGTCAATTCCACACATTAACTGCAATATTGTGCTCATAATCCTTAAGAACAGAACGATCGTAAGGACCTTCAGGAAATATAGGTTCTTCAGGCCGCAGATGATGCTCGTGTTCAAACTGGTGCTGTTGATCATGTTCATCATCAAATGCATGATCTTGCTGGTGCTGCTAATCATGTTCTTCATCAAACGCAATATCTTGCTCAAACTCATGCGTCTGCATTTCTTCGTTCCGCTTTCTTCTTTTTTCAATTGCAGCTCTCCTATTTGATTGTGTAGGAGGTCAAACTCGAGAATGTTCAATGTCTGTTTTTGCTCTTCTGGTCCTCACTAAAAAAATTGAATGAAAAAAAAATGTAAAAAATTATGTAAAAAAAATACAAAACTGTTCCGGGTATTGATTTATAACTATCGAAAATTCCATTCTTCCTGAAATTTCCGATAAAAAAAATCAGGAGCACTCACTTTTCTGAAAAATACAACTTATAGGATATAAGGGAACTTTTTTATTTTTATTGTTTTATTAAAGATATTTTAGACATTTCAAACAAATAATTTTTAAATGAGAGGTATGAGGTTAATTGGGGGTATAAAGTTAGTGGTATCAAATATAATTTTCTAATTTCTAACATTTACTTAAAAATAAAAAATAAAACTTGGGCCAAGAGTTAGCCCAAAACTAGCATTTAGTCCACCAACCCAAAAGAAAGAAAAACCCTAATTTGATTATTTATAAATAAGGTTTTCCAGAACACAAATCTTCCCCTACCTCGCAATTCGTCAGCCGCGGCGCATTTCGTTCCTTCCGGCGAAGAAAAACCAAAGCACCAAGCTATGGGACACTCTAACGTTTGGAACTCTCACCCCAAGACCTACGGTCCTGGTTCTCGTACTTGGTACGTTCATGCTTCACTCATCGATTCTCATTATTTTTTTCTGTAATTTTGATCGCTTGAGTTTCGAGTTATTTGATCTTTACCCCTCTGAAGTTTCTCTTTTGATCGGTAATTTTGGTTGTTTGAATCTCTTGGCTAGGGTTATACAGTTTAATTTTGGTCAGGGTTTTGAGGAATCGTATTACGTATTATAATATGTTTTGTAAATTTGTTTATCTTTTTTAGTTTTATTTCAGATTCTTGTCTGTGTAATAATTGTTTTTTTACTGCTGCTATATATTGAACTGATATTTTCTGTAGCTACTTGGTGAACCAATTTTCACTCTTAGTGTATTAGATTGGTAAGAAGGTGAATTCAGCCCCCCTAATTGAGATTCCATTCATTAGAGTGATTCCTTTGTAGTTGCTTTTAGCTTTTTATTGGTGTTTCTCATTTGGTGCATTGATGTTTAGTTTTATTTGTTAACATATTAAACATATATATGGTATTGTCTATCAAATGTCATCTAGAGTAAAATCTTTTTGTTATTGCTGTTTTATTATTAGTTTAGATTAGATCAATGCTGAACACGAGGGTTTTATGTTAGTATATATTATCGCTAAATCTATGGATGATTGATTTGAATTTGATTTGTGGTTTGTTAAATGTACTTGTTACAGCTTGACTGTTTATAAATTTTGAATTGTCTTGATGATTGTTATATTGCTTTATCCCTAAATCTATTTGTTTGTTACCTGCAGCCGTGTTTGTGGGAATCCACATGGATTGATCAGGAAGTATGGTCTTATGTGTTGCAGACAATGCTTCCGTAGCAATGCCAAGGAAATTGGCTTCATCAAGGTAAACATTTCCTTTTTTTTGTGCTAAAATTTATTCTTGTTAATATTCCATTATGTATATCTATATGGCTAATACTTTTTTGTTTTTCTTTTCTTTATATGTTGCAGTACCGCTAAGGAGTTGTCTGAGCCCAACCAAATTTAGGCTCTGCATTAGAATGTGTGAGGTGGTTATGTTTGAAACTACTTGACAATTGTTTTTTTGCATCTAGTTTATGGTATCAGACTATTTTTGTTGAATTAAGAACCCTTTTATATATATTGCTTTTAACCATCTATATCTCTATCTTTGGTTCTTGATTTTTTCTGGAATATATGCAAATTTTAACTAACCCTTGTTGAATTAATTTACATATTGGTATTTGTATAATACTATAAAATATTTATAGATTTGCCTGACGTTAGATAAGTTGATGTTTCACCGACTCTGCAATTTTAAGTTGTGGCTATATGGAATGTGCGTATCCTTCCTGAAAGGGTGGTTTTGAAATTTGAAAATATGCAAGTTATAATTGATTTCATAGTTTTTCAAAAATATTGAAGAGATAAAAAAAATACCGTGCCTTTCTAGGTCGTATTTTAATTTCATTTAGGCAACACCACTATTGCACTGTCTTTTTAAATATTGCGAGTTACAAAATGTTGAAATGGTTGGCAATAGCTATGTTTGAATGATATATTAGTCCCTGTAGTATCACACCCACCAAATGGAATTTGTAGTTATAGATGTGCTTGTTGCTATTTATCAAAGGTTCACAATTTTTGATACCGAAGTCTCACTGTTATGATTTTTTAATGACCCAATTCGTACAGAAACTTGGTTTTGGATTTGCTAATTGAAGCGTTACATTAAAAATAAGTCATTTTAATTCTCAAAAAGGTGTCTTCCAATTAGTTCACTTAGGCGATCTTGGTTAGTAATAAGTAGGAACAAAAGTTTTGCGGAGGAAACTTAAGAAGCATCGACAATTTCTATTTTTGGAGCTTGTGTATTATCTGTCAAAAGTACTTTCGTCATACACTAAAATATACATAATATTTTCTAGATATACATTATTAAATTATTTCTACTTCTATGTTTTTATTTGTTTGTGTATGTCTAAATAATGTATCCATGTCGTTTGCTATGACTAAAAATAATTTTTAATAAATTGATTATAGTTTAAAATGTATTATATAAAGTGGTTTATGTTTTTGTATTTTTATGTAAAAGTGAGTTGAACAAAAAAAAATTCAGAGCTAAATCTATTGGTTGTTTTCAATGGCCTTTAAACCAATTAAAATCAATTCTACAATTTTAAAATTGATTTTTAACTCCTCCAAAATGCAACCAAAGATGACGCATGTACTCCTTGTGTCGGTATTACTTTCATTTGTGCCATTCTCCGATCTGTCTCCTGTCATTGATACATAGGATAGACAGAATAAAACTAACGATTTTCTGGTAGTTTTTTTTCTTATAATCTAATGATTTTTGTTGAATGATAATGAAGTTTTTTCTTATAAAAACGCTGTATATAAATTAAATTAGTCTATCTTTTTTTATTTTTGTCAATATATACTTGAAGTGAAATGCATGTGGCAATTGGGAAGGTTCTTTACTTTTTAAAGGAGGTAAAGGAATTTCATTAATACCTAACCATGCCTTTTTGCTTTCTCATTATCTCAATTGCAATTCGAATTGAAGAAAATTTGCATGTGTCATGGTCTCTATAAAAATAAAAATAGCATGTGCCAATACCCAATTAAATGAGAGGAGAAAGTATAATCATCTTTGGATGTGTTGCCTGCAAAGGATGCAACCCCCAGACAGCCATAGAGAATGAAAGCTCAAAAACCCTTGTTACCTGTTTTATAAGTTGTCCCAACCAACCACTATGCTGGCCTCTAATTAAATTCCTTCCTTTTCATGAAACCCATTTCATCATCTTACATTTATTTAATATAATCTTTGTGGTTATATTTTCTTACAATATCAAACTAGTCTATATTCAATTAACATATACAAGTTTATGTGATTTTTTATTTTTTATTTTTAAAGTTTGTCCGTCGTAATTTTTAATCACATCATTTTGGAACACTGTGCAAAGGGTCTCCTTCACACCAATTCACCATAAAAATTATGTTAACTATGAGCCTATGTCCAAAATTATTTCCCACTACTTATTCCGTATTATATTGTCGTTTCCAAAGATGGTTCAAGAGGATCAAAATTAGAGTGATAAACACAAAATGTAAAGGAATTAGATCCAGAGGATGTATGAAGCTATCTTATTCCTAGAGTTTTTTTTTTAAATGTGCTCTCATTCTAGTAAGAAAATCAAAATAGAAAATATATATGGCCTTCCTTTTTCCTATTTATTGCATATGCAAGATTATAAGCCAAGCACAAAAAACTTATCTCTTAAGTCGTAAATTGTAATGCATGAACTTCGAAAAGAATATTTCGTTATACAAGTTACCTGACATCTCTCCAAAGTTAATAATGAGTAAAGATAACAAGTGTATAAAGATGGTAAAGATTCCACAAAAGAAGAGAGAAAAGATACGTGAGTTCAATTTTAGCAATTTTTCTAATTTTTTATTTTTTAAAATTGATTATATATAAACAAAATACATCATTAAATCTTTTATGTTTCACAAAAATACTGATTTCATCTTACAATGAGTATCACTTTAACTAAAAAATGTTTTACAATGAATGTCATAATCAAGTTTAAATGCAATTTTAATTATTTTTTCCTATACTACCATTCAATAATTACTATGTACACAACTTACAAAATATTATTGTACTTTATATTGATAATATTGAAAAGCTCACCAATAGTTATGATAGGTAGTTTGGTAAAATGATTTCTCTTTTTTTTTCTATGTAGAAAAACCTTAAACGACATTTATTATCTGACAATGGTGTAATTGTTTAGTTCTTTACATTTTTTTTTGAAATACCCATGTTCTTTGTTCTTTAAGTTAAACTTAGTTTTTACTTAGGTCCTTTAGGTATTTAATTTCTCAATTTAGTCATTTAAGGTATGTCATATTTACATCATTTGTTATTTGTCTCATTTTAAACAATATCCAATGCAATTGAAAAAATCTTATAATTAAAAACTCTATCAAATGTTGCAACAATGAATCTATCATACTAGTCATTCAGAAAACAATCATCAAACCTTATAAACGGTATATATTTTTTGATTTGTCTACATCTATTTAAACACATATACAATATCTTAACACTTGGTAATAAAAATATATCCATATAATCAACATCATTAATTTCATTCACTTACAAAGTAGCATGATTAGTCAACCTACTGCGTTGTTTGAATTAATTTTATTAGTAATTAAATAAAATGATCAAATTTTATGGATTACATGCATGATTTAATATAATTTAATGATCAATTGTAAAAATAAAATACAACTAAAATGGCTAAATGAAGAAATTAAAATGTCAAAATATTTAAACAGAAACTGAAGTAAAATGTCAAAATGTTAACCACTAATTTATGAAGATAATATAAATATATTAGTACCGAAAATCAAACTGAAATTCTTTTACATATAACTTGTTCGGTGTCAAATTATGGAGTCATCATTCATGAATGAATACCAAAATGTTTCAAAGTGACTTTAAGCCATATATAGAATAAGTAATTGCATAAAATGGGGGTTCTTTGAGTACTCAAAGCACTAGCTCAACAAATCAAATATCAAGAATCTTGAATCTTTGGATTCAAGGATAATTAACCTCCAAATTAAAAGCAAATATAATAATAACATTTAGGAGCATGCAAAATAGCCGCCAATATACACACACATACACCAACTTTGAAGCTACAAAGTTTGGAGTATCACATTTTCTTTTTCGTTGCTGATAAATAAATTATCACACACTTTCCTATGTGGGGTTGAGGTGGAAAGGAGAAGCAAAGTTAGAAAGCAATGGTTCAGGAATAAATATTTCCTTAATCCCATAATCGCTTCCAAAGCAAAGTTAATAATTAATTAATTAATTAATTATTACCTTATAAACGGACATCTTTGAGTGGTTGTTCACTTTTACCTATTATTCCATTGAGTGTGCCTTAAGTTACATGCCTTCAAATTAATTATAATTATATTTTTCCCATCATTTCATGGTGCAACTGGCATGAATTCGTTAATCAAACTGTATAACCATATCTTTTGTCTTCTAATACTAATTAAGAAGTTATAAGAAACCGGTGAAGTTTAATTAAAGTGGAGACATAAATCATAGATTATTATTTATAATAATCAATCTTAATTAGAGGACATAGTACAAATTAAAATTTGTATCCTTTTTAAAGTAGATATAAATAGCTAATTGTAGTGGATATAATCATGTTGGTCTAACTAATTATTAGTTAATTAACTACAACAAAAAACAAAAAGAATTTGTACCAATCCAAGTCGAGGTTTGTTGCAAGTGCTATTACTTCTAGGGTCACCTGGAAATTATTTTGGATAGAGATGTGGCAAGGTCTAGGAAGGTACTAAAGTGTAATTAATTGGTGTGATAACATATCATCAAAATTTATATATCACTTGGGTATGGAATTAGTGGAGGGTACTTAATTTTGCCCTTCTTATATCATACTCGACTCTATTTTTAACAAACAAAAATT
The DNA here is from genome assembly GCF_000331145.2 of Cicer arietinum. Taxonomy (NCBI): domain Eukaryota; kingdom Viridiplantae; phylum Streptophyta; class Magnoliopsida; order Fabales; family Fabaceae; genus Cicer; species Cicer arietinum. Next base: position 14,528,631 of record NC_021163.2, on the reverse strand, counting down.
TCAATTTAATTTTCAACCTATTCAAGTCTAATGGCACATATGTGAGTAAAATTAGACTATAAAGGAAAATGTTGTTTCATTAATATAAAAATCATGATTTGGAATTTTGTGTGGTTTCTAAGAGTAATAAAATGTTTTGTCAAACCAGTATCTTTTAAATCTCACTATCTTAAATATTGTATTTTATATGAATTGCTGCAGAGCCCAGCCTTGTTTTTTTAATCAAAGAATTAAATATGGATTTTTCAACAAAAAAATATGGATTATGTGTACAACCAAATAGTCACTCAAAATATATTAAAATAATATTTAAAAAAGATTAAAACATGTGGTATTATTATAATTATTTGATTATGTCTTATATTGTTTATACTAGATTATTATTTAGATTATATATATTCAACTAGTAGTCTAGTACTTTATAGCAAATAAGCGATTTTAATCTAGCTCGTTAATTAAATAATGAGTGAACAAATTCATCAGCCTAGGGAAGAGTCGCAATGTTATTATAAATATATATTAACACAAATGCTTTCAGATCAAACTAGCTATAAGCTCATTAAGAGGGCAAGGGAAAAATAATTAAATAAATTAAAAAAATATTTGGAATAATATATACTACTACCTTTAACTTTTTAAAATTTATTTTCTCTTCTTATCTCCTTTTATTTCAGTGTGAAAAATTTATTGCCAAAATTAATTAATAAATTTGGAGAAAACAGATAAGAAAGAGGAAGGTGTTGATATTAATTAAGAAAACATGTAAGAAGCGTTCAAAGCTTGCAATGAGTGGTGTAGATGGAAAGGGACATAAAGAAAGAGATGTGGCATCTTAATTTAGTCATATATGATTTATAATAAATTGATTATAGCTTAGCTTGCAAAAATCACAATTGGGCAACACTGCCCTTTTGGTTGATAATGTCTAAGCAATTTTGGGGTATTTAATTTAATTTAATTGAAAACATCAACCACTGTATTTGCTTTCATCAACGTTAGTTCATTCATCTCTTTCTTAATGAAGTTATCTATCTATCTCACGTCACTCATCATAGCGGCAAATCTCTCTATACACATACTTTATACATTATTATATAATATATACAAACAATTTATACACGTGATGAAAGCAAAACTACGTTCATCGTAGTGTCTTATACTGTTACATTATTTATTGTATTCTTCATTGTGAAATTATACAATTAAATAGCAAAATTGTAAGCATAGTTAAAATTTCTTAATTATGTGAATTCACAAATATATTTAGAAAAACTATTTTGATTAACGTTTCACGATTTTAAATATATTTTTTTAAATTTAAAAATTTATAAACTAATTTATCAGACAATTGTAATTTATGAGTATCCATTTTGCTTATTTACTAGAAATTAAAGTAAACATTTTGCTGCATATACGGCTGAATTAGTATCTCACACCAACATGAAAGGGACAGCCATCTAGTTCTTAATTAATTATAGTCAAAATATAGCCAATATAACACAAAATATAACTTATTTTTTTCTTCATGTTGTGGTTTTGAATCAAGTACGACATGTTTTTTTAAAGTATCTTCTTTTCAATAATGCCTACTTTTGTTGTTGAAGATATCATTCGTGAATTGAAGGGAACAACATTGATGTTATGTTTGGTAAAAGATCAAGGCAATAGAAGAAAAGGAAAAATCTAATGTACTTAAGTTTAATTTAAGTCTAATTATATATTCTTTTCAAATCACTCCTAACAAATATTGATTTGTTTGAGATGCCAAGCTACTAAAAGAAATAATAATTCCAAGAAGAATAACAAGGCCACTTTATTGAATTTTAACAAAAACACAAATTATTCTTGTTTGAGTTATTGGTGAAAGACTTCATTAGTCGGTAAAAATGTTTTTATGAAATATGTATGAGTTTTTCGTAAAAAAAAAAAGAGCAAAATAATTTAGTTTGATAAATTTCTATTTTTTTAATAATATATTATGATAATTTAAGAGTGTTTATGCGTGTGGCATTTCTCTTATAAGAATGTTTAAATAATTAAAAAAGACACGCCTCATACAAAATTGTAGTTTTATTTTTGACTCAATACAAAATTGTAGTTATACACAAAATTTTGATCCAAATATGACAACTTCAGTCGCCTCCCTAGAAGTAAAACCAGAGCAAACCTATTTAATTTCTTCATGGAGCAAACAAATGGTTTAGATTTCATTTTTGTTTTGAAATTACTTATAAAAATTATTATTTTTATTTAAATAATTAATATATATATATATATAATTTTTTTTCAATTATATCGTTTTAATTTTCTATTTTACTGAAATATTTGTTTGATTTAGATTGATAAATCAACTTCAATTTAATGTTAATTTAATCAATAAATTACCGTCGTAAATGTTACATCTTCACATGAATAAATATTTTAAACATTTTGATTTTATTATATTTATAAATTATTATATTTTATAATTATTTTATTATTTTATTTTATTAACTCAAATACAAAATTTGTTGCTTCAACTCTTTGTAGAACTAGAATTAGATCAATTCAAACATGTGATGAATCATTCATAATTCAACCATATATATTGAATCATTTATATTATCTTCTTTTCTTACTGATATTTTATAATATCTTGATGATTAGACATGGATAAGTAAATGGTTTATTAATAGATATTTATATTTTAAAATATCATATTATTATACCTTAAGAATAAAAGGGCACGATAAGTTATCCAAGAGTTTTTTTAAAATATATTATATTATTTTAAACGTTATTTAATGACATGTCACTTTATATGAATTTGACTCGTATATATTGTCATATAATTTACATACACATTCAATCATATTTAAATGTTATACCACTACTTTGATATAAAAAATATTATAAATTGTGTTCTATATAAAAAATTATTATAATTAAATTGTGTTGTGAACTTATCAATCTAGAATCCCCATAATATAGACTAGTCTTGTTCAGAGCCGGTCATCAAGTGTTTTTTTCTTTCAAAAATAATATTGGGTAGCTTACTGGGTATGTATACTTTGAAGGCAAAATAAATTTAAAATAAATTTAATTTAAAATAATTAAATATAAAAAAGTCACACGATATTAAATAATTGATTATACTTCACAAAACTCTTGTAATACTGAATAATGTATTTTAAAAAAAAAATTTCAGTTTCTATAAAATTTTAATATTTATGTTTAGATTTTATAATATTAATAGAAAAAAAGTATTTAATATTACATTTGATAATAAAAAGAAACATGTAGTTTGAGATAAGTAAGACATATGTACTTTATAATTTCATCTTTTAAAATGTGTTTTATTTTATATCAATGAAACACTCTTAAAATTAATTATTGTCATACAGAGAATGTAAAATTATGTCAAATATATTTTTGAAATAATATTTTTTTTTGATATTTTTTTGTTTTTAGAAACATGAATAATTGTTTAGTTCATAAAATTTCTTATCTCTTTATTACAAATGAAACACTAAATAAATCTTCTTATTTACCATATTCTTTTAGTTCTGATTGAATGACATGTTTTTTTTTTCTTCTCAAAATTGATATTTCCTATTTTTGGATTTCCTTCCTTTTATGTAAAAAATAGTAATTTTTCTTGTTTTGTTCCATTATATATTTCCTTGTTATCTTTTTGACAACATAATCCTTCCTTCCAAGTAAATCGCAGTAAGAATAAAATGAGAAAGAAACAAAAACAAGAAAATATGATTTTGACTTTGAGTAAGGAAAAGAAAAAAGGATTAACAATAAGCTTAGAAAACTAACAAATTGTCGTTTAGTTGAACATAACATAACATAACGTTTCTACAAAGATTCACCAAAACCCAAATGCTCAAAACTCAACACACACACTCTCTCTCTAAATTCCATTTTTTATTTTCATTTCTTTTTATGTTTATTATTATTCACCTACTTCTTTTTGTTTCTCTCTCTAAAACCTCACAAGCAAGAAACGCTATTTTCTCTCTCACTGTTCCTCCTGAAAAAAAATGCTAAATCTGAAGAATACCCATTTCTCATCTCCTTGATCTACACCAAGTTCCTCTCACCCCACTTCAGATTTTTCTCTCTCAAGCGTATGAAAGTTGCAATGTGAGTTAAAGTTTTCACCTTTTTGCAATGGTGGCTGCCATTTCAGAAAACCCATTAACCTCTTCAAGAACACAAGAAAAAGATAACAATGGCGTCATACCCAGAAGAGTTAAAGGTAGACAAGTTTCTTCAAGGTACATGTCACCTTCACCTTCACCTTCAACAACAACAACATCTTCTTCTTCAACAACAACAACTACAACTTCTTCTTCTTCCTCTTCTTCTTCACGGCGATTTCCTTCACCTCTTTTATCACGTTCAACGAATTCTTCATCATCAACACCACTTGTTGTTCCTAAACGTTCTCAATCGGTGGACCGTCGGAGACCTCGACCAACAACACCAGTTCCCGAAGCAACTAAGCTTCTAGTAACTTCTACTCGGAGTTTATCTGTTTCTTTTCAAGGTGAGGCTTTTTCTCTTCCTATTAGTAAGAGTAAAGCGAAAGCTGTTACGCCGGAGCGACGGAGGGTTACTCCGGTCGCCGTAAAAGGAGATCAGGGAGAGAACTCTCGTCCCTCGGATCAACATCGGTGGCCGGCACGGTCACGGCAGGTTAATCAGTTGTCAAGAAGTGTTGATTGTGGTGGTGGTGGTGGTGATGGTGATGAGAAGAAGAAGGTTGTTGGGAATGGGAATGGGAATGGGAAAGTTGTTCGTGCATTGCAACAATCAATGGTGATGGAGAGTGGTAGAAGAAGAGTTTCTTTTGATGGATTAAGGGGTTTGAGTTTGGATTTAGGGAAAACTGTTGAATTGAATGAACCTTGTTTGAATTCTGTTGATGTTAATGCTTCTGATACTGATAGTGTTTCATCAGGTAGCACTTCAGGTGCACATGATTCTCTTGGGACTAACAAGGTCTCTAAAGAATCTCGTGGAATTGTTGTTTCTGCAAGGTTTTGGCAGGAAACTAATAGCCGATTGCGGCGTTTGCAGGATCCTGGTTCACCTTTATCAACTAGTCCTGCTTCAAGAATTAGTGTTCCATCTAAGAATGCTCAATTGAAGAGGTATAGTAGTGATGGTCCTATGTTGTCGCCTAGAACTGCGGGTTCTCCTATTAGGGGGAATGCACGGCCTGCTTCGCCTAGTAAACTTTGGGCGTCGGCTGCATCCTCACCGTCGAGGGGGTTTTCGAGTCCTGCTAGGGTGAGAAGTGCGGTTGCTAGCTCGATCAATAGTAGTTCAGGTATTTCGCCCTCGATTCTTAGCTTCTCTGCTGATGTGCGGAGAGGGAAGATAGGGGAAGATCGAATATTTGATGCACATACATTGAGGCTTCTCTATAATCGGTATGTGCAGTGGCGATTTGTTAATGCCAGGGCTGATGCTACATTCATGGTGCAGAAATTGAATGCAGAGGTATGGATAAATTTGTATTCTGTCAAACCATGGTTGATAGTATGGTTTTTGTTACTTGTTAGTGATGTGAGTATCTCAATTGTTATTTTTTTTTCAGCAATTGTGAATTACTTTGTATATTATAGTGTGCTTTGTGGAATGGTTTAGATTAATGGGATCTTGTTCATTACACTTGCAACATTGTGCGTAGGGACTTATTGTCAAACAACGTTAGAAACCATGTCCTAGAAGTTTAGGCTGCTAAGCTAAGGTGTAGGATGAAAGATGAATGGTGCTGTCTTATTTTAAAGGAAATGTGTTAGGTTTCAGAATGCAGATTGACTGAGATGATGAAACTTATTTTGCATTTATTGGATTCATTGCCTAAATCTCAAAATGTAGATAGTGTTTCTCATTATCGTTCCATCGCTTTTAAGAGTTTGGAGATTTCAAAGTTTTCAACTGTTGCAAAGTATCATTCTAATTGCGGATAATGTAGGTTCATCAGCGAATGATCTAAACCGTAAATTATGATCAACAAGGAGTTCTAAAAAATTCTCACTTAATTTTATGTACTTTTGTACAAAATGTCTCCATGGTTTATTTATTATGCCTTACAAATCTCACTAACGACACCAAGAAGCTACCTTGTTGGTGGTGATCTAATGAGGATGCTCTGTAGTGAAAAGTTGTCGTGTAGAAATTTGCAAGTAGTATTGTCCCATATTATGCCTAAGTATACTAGAATTAGAAATAAGTATATCTTTACATGAGGTGATTTGAATGGAAAAGGATGTAAGCTGGTAGGAATCTGGTATTTTGTTAAATGATTTAGGGAAGAATTTCCCCTGATTATGCAATAGATTGTAGAACTTTGAGGGTCTGTACCTCTGTATGCCAAAAAGGAAAAGGCCCAACACTTTCACAAATGACAAGAATCAAGATAGTCTCTCCCTTTCTTTGCTTGCCAACAAACATAACATTACATAGTCTACCTCTCTAATTATCTCAGTCTCAACTGATTCCAACTAACTCACTCTAACTCCTTCAACTAACAAACCTATCATAAACCATCTATCTATGTGGAGAAAAAAAATTATTACATGTAGAGATAAGGAATTTGTTGAATGGCCATATACTTAAATATATGCACAGAAAATAGAAGTAGTTGTTGGAAATGGTTGAAGTTTACCTCAAGTAAAATTCTTTGTTGCACAGCTTGACCTAATATTATGTTGACAATGAGTCAGGTCTCCATTTAAGCTTTTTTACATTACTTTATAGGTTCAGGAAATCTATTGGTCTTCTTAGTGACATTCAACAATTTCGTACTTAGCTGTTTTTTCATTATGGTAGTGACTATGTTCTGAAGTGTCTATTGTCGTGTTACGAAATATTATACTCCTATGATGTTTAGGATGGCAACACTGTTGGATTATAACGATACTTACATAAACTAAATGTTTAGGCTAAATTAAATGTTTTCATTGTGCCAGAGACATTTGTGGAATGCATGGGTAACAATATCAGAACTTCGGCATTCAGTCATACTTAAAAGAATCAAGCTGGTATTGCTGAGGCAAAAGTTGAAGCTGACTTCCATTCTAAAGGGACAGGTATGATTCAGAACTTTCAATTTTTAAATAATGCTCTTATGCAATCAATGTATCCCATGGAAGTTGATAAGCTCGATAAACAAAATGTAACGTTGCTTTTTTTTTTTTTTATAAATACTTTCATGCATGTTGACGTGCATATCTATACCTTAATGCAAAATTTAGTATATTCAATAATATTTTGTCAATATTTCAAGTATATATGTCAACAAAGATTCAATGTTATTATGTTTACGTTAGAGTCATAATCGGCAATGCATTTGAATATTTGATCTGTATTTATTATTTACTATTATTATTTGTCATAATTGAAGTTTATTATGCTTGATCATAGATTTCGTATTTAGAGGAATGGGCCCTTCTTGATAAAGATCACTCCAGTTCTTTACTTGGAGCAACTGAAGCTTTGAGGGCCAGTACTCTCCGTCTTCCGGTTGTCGAAAAAGCAACAGTATGTACTGCTATCTTTTGGACACTTCATGTTAGTTTAAAGTAGTCTGTCAAATATTGAGCTGTTATTTTTTTTCAGGCTGATGTACCAAATCTGAAGGATGCTTTGGGGTCCGCAGTTGATGTGATGCAGTCAATGGCGTCCTCAATATATTCTCTTTCGTCAAAGGTGATTTTTTATAAGGTGCATGGTTCTTTTAATTCTGTAGCGTTAAGTGAGCGTTTATAGTTTATTGTCTGGACTTCTGCACGAAAGTTGGTTTTTGAGTTAGAAGTAATAATATATATGCTTGATTGGTTCAGTCGTTGGTTCACATTTTGTCGAATTAGGTGAAACCATTCTGCCATTAATTGATTGTAATAATTATACTTGGGAAAAAGATTCTTGGATTTTAAGTTCTTCAAACTATAGCCAAAATTAGCCGTGTTGTCTAGAAGCTTGTTGGTTTAACCATTCCCCCCTTCACCTTGTTTTAACTTGGAACAAAAATTATTCACCAGATTGTCAACTTACCATTTAATAGATCATATTTATTGCCTTTTGCGAATATAATCAATAAAAAATAAATTAAAAAATTGGATTCAGATTGATGTTTTTGCATAATCTTTTTTCTTATTGCTGAAAACTTAAAATCTTAAGGATCAAAAGCTCATAATGATGAACACAATTTTGTTCATTGTCTTGATGTCATTAAAACCTAGTGGTTTGGCTCAAGTGGTTGATGAGCTTCAGCAAGGTTGAATCTATTGAGAGTACTCAAGTTAGATTAATTAATGGCTGAAACAATCCTCTTGGTCAGACTTTGCTTACCTTCCAGTCAAATTTCAAATTACCCAGTCCCTTTCCCCAAAAAACCGGAGGGTTAAGACAAAAAATCTCATAACAATCAGTTATTAAGTTATAAATAATCAAATAAAATTTATGAAAGATATCTTGGCTAATAGGCACATGCTATCATTTATTATGTAGGATATTTTCTAACCTATATGTGCTTAGCGTTGTCATAGTCTATACCTCTATAGTCATAGCATGGGCATGTTAAAAGTAGTGTCTTATCCTCGTTCGGCCCGTAGTCGTGAACAGCACTTAGGGGTTGCGGCATTATTCTACAAAAACAATAAATTGAATATTTGACCTACTTTCTATTTCTAGCCATGTATATGTCTATATGTATGTACGTTAGCGCATCACCCCAGTTATTGTTTTTTCAGTACTTGATGTGTTGCCAGGTTACTTGTCAATCTCCATCTCATTTGCTTTGAGCTCTAAATATTTGTTAGTGTCAATTCACACTAGTTACTTGTCAATTTCCATTAAGAAACATGAATGATCAGAATTCTAATGTAGCATAGTGATTGCGTTGTTAAACCTGGATTGAATGTTAAAATATCATTTGAAGTGATTGTTGTGTGGTTCCTTGAACTGTCCCTTGGATCTGGGCTAAGATGCACTAACCCATGGATGGTTGTTTGTGTGGGTTTATTTCTGCTACCATTATAGATTTTATTATTGCTATTATTTTGCTTTCTGTGGTCAGCTTTTCAAATCAAACAATATGATGAAAAGGAGCTGATTTTGTAACAACTCAGTTTATTAGGTGGGGTCTGTTTGATGGATCAATCAGCACCATTTTGCTGTATACAACCAACCAAAACATTTTCTCACTAGATGGACCATATTGCTTTATCAAAAAGCAAATTTTCAGTAAATCCAACTTATTAACTGTGCTTGTACCCTCTTCCCATAAAAAAACTCTGATTAGACTCCCATCAAAGCCAAAGGCGAATTGCTTATTTATTCATTTAGGGTCTGTTTGGTTGGAGGGGAAGAGAGGTAAGTAAAATCCCTCCTGAGCCAATTTTAGCTCCCTTCCAAAACTGGGAGGATTTGAAGGGAATAATATTTGTTTGAAGTTTTGAGATAAACAAATTTTGAGAGAGGAAGTGGGAATTGGGTTAGAGATAAGAAAATATGTGCACTTTTTCTATTCAGTATATTGAAAAACATGAGTTTGTAGCAGGTGGAAGAAACTAACTGCTTGGTAGCGGAAATCCTAAAGGTAACCTCAAAGGAAAGGTTTTTGCTTGAACAATGCAAGGATTTTTTGTCTTCCTTAGCAGCCATGCAGGTAATCAGTCATGTTTGTCTCTAACTTTTTTATCGACACTGACACGTGTCAAACACTTGACACACCTTTAATTTGTAGTGTCAGTGCTGCATAACTAATTTGTATATCACTATTCTTATTGCTATTTTGCGTGTAAAATATTGTGGCAGGTCAAGGATTGTAGCTTAAGAACGCATATGTTACAACTTTCTCGTGTACCAGCTTCCTAACAAGGCGTGCGTAGAACTGATCTTATTTGACCTGACAGCTCACTCTTAATGCTAACACACTACTACTCCCAGCCTTTTTTTATTTTCCACAAGGGTGGATATAACACAGAAGGTAATAATAAGAAGAAGAATGGAATATGGAGTCAATAGCTGGTTTTTTGTTTGCTGTTTGTTTGACTTGAATGTATTGTGTGCAGTATATCCAATGTGTCTGAATATTACAGTTTACAAAAGGAGAAAACAAAAAAAAAAGTGGCTTTTTCTCTCACTAGTTAGCTAGATCAAGATGTATACAATTACCTACCTTGTCATTTGAGGAAAAGTGAGTGTCTGTGTATATATCTATATATGTAATCAACTAATTAGTCATTGTTTAGTAGGGTAGTTTGTGGCCTAGATCTTCATTTAAATCCATGGTGTATGGTATGCTCTTCTATTTTTTCATTGTAGTTCTAGCAATCACATGCATGGTTTTTAAATATCGAATTCTTTTATTCTACTGAAAAGCTAGTATAGTATATAGTTTTTTTCACCATGATTCTATAAATACGAAATTAAAATAGTAAAATACGATGAGATATGTTTTTTCCTAGCCTAAAAACATTAAAACAAAGTGTAGGTATCTGTGTGACGTGAACCTCTACCGGCGATTAACTTAGATTAGAAGCAATGTGGTACAATGAATTGAAAGCGTGTGTATATTGTGGCCAAAATCAAATATGTGACGTTACATGAACAATTCTAAATAAGGATGGTAACGTGGGAGTGAAAGAAACAAAGTCACGAATGCGGTCCATCCATTTCTTGCCATTGTTGTGGTCCCACTAACAATGTCGTCTTCTTAAGGCCTAATCCCATTGCTGCTAACACGAAATTTCTACATGCTCACTCACATGCATCTATAAACAAGATTGGTTTGATTGTATTTTATAAAATAGAGCTATTTAAAGTGTAAATATTTTAACTTCTATATTTTCTAAACTACTGTATATTCCACTCGTAACTATAGAGACTAATCACTCAAAGTAATTGAGATCTATTATTTAAACTGTTAACTTTTTTCAACATTTGTTTTTCACATGCATCGGTGAGGAATCAAGCCCATGGACAAATACTTATGGAATTCAACTATCTATCATTTGTGTTACACCGTGTTGATTTTAAGTTTGATGCAAAGAAGTTAACTGAATTATAAAAAAAATTGGATCTAGGTAAATTGCTTGGCTGCATTTTTGTGAGACTGGTCCACATGCATTTACGTCTTTGGTGAAGTTTGGTGAAACAGCCCATTCGTGACGACTGATAAAAAGTTAGCATTGAAATTGTTTGATTCAATGTCTACTCGAAGACTCAAGGCCCGTGACATTATTGTATACGTCCCCATGTTTTGCTAGTAGCCTATACCGGATATGATTTCGTGATAAATATGTACATGTCACGTTAAGTCATCCAATTATTACTATTTTTAGTGAGAATTTCATTTGTATAATCTTCTTGGGTATCGTGTAACACTTTACATATATACATTCCATATTAGCCAAAACTAAAAAATAGAGAAATTACAAATTGTGAAAAATCAATATTCTACCCAACTCCAAGCAGCCTTCTACTACTTCCCACAAAAGAAAAAGTTTTACCCGTTATGGGCAAATAAAGGTTTGAACTAGATAAGGGTAAACGAATTTTTTCATACAAAGCTGTGCATGAAAGAATCACTTTCGGGCCAAAACCAATTTGAAATGTTACGTGGATCGGACGCGTTGGACTTCTGTTATTCTTAAGCATTTTAACCTTTAAGGCTTCGTGTTTGGGAGTGTGTACCAGCTTCACCACTCTCGTCTTGAGCCGAATCTTAAAAAACTCATTTTAAACACATAATCTACAAACTCGGGAAACCGCTGCATACAAGGAATGGGGAAGAATATTTGCTCCCCATGAAGGAGTCCGACAAAGGAGAAGCTTTTATTAAGGATGTTAAAAAAACTAAAAACTGAACCAAACTGCCGAACTGAATTGAATCGAACTGGTTTTAAACTGAACTGATTTATAAAAATTGAAAATCGAACTGTTTTCGAACTCATTTTTTAAAACTAGAACTAAACCAAATCGATTTATCAATTTTAAAAACTGAATCGAACCAGTTTTCAATTCGAAAAAACTGAACCGAACCGGTTTTTATTTCCAAAAACTTGAATCGAATTTGTTTTTTTAGAAGTAATTAGGGGTAATTATGTAAAATTTGGCATACACGAACAAAAAAACTAAGATAAACCAATTCGGTTCGGTTCAAAGTAAAAACCGATTCACCAGTTTATAAAACAATTCGTTCGGCTTTTTGAATTGAAATCCGATTCGGTTTAATTCTTTCAAATTGAAAACCAATTCAATTCAATTTTCAAACGGTTTTAGTTCAGAACTCAACTTTGCCCACTCCTAACCTTTATCATACCCAACAACCTAATAATATTTAAGAAGGAGGTTTTAAAAAGGGAATGATCAGAATGAGAAAACATAATTTATACTAAACATCTTAGTCTTGACCACGACACATCGTCAACAAGGCTCACTGAGATCCAAATACCACAATCAGACTAAAAACAATAAATAAAAGTAAAAATAGGTTAGTTGTCCATTTTTGACGAACTAGATCATTGTCACATATTATACATATTCACAAAGTCGATGAATGTACTATTTGATAAATTAAAATTTTTAAAAAAATTAAAATTTATTTGAGATTAAACAACCAATTAAATAATAATAACATGAATGTGTTCCGTTCGTCACTACAAAAAATCTAATTTCCTTTGCAATCTATACAAATCATAATATCATATTTTAAGCTCATCATTACCAATCAATTTTTTTTTATTTTTTTTATTTTTAAGTTTTAATCTCACAAAACGAAAATTTCAAATTACTATTTTTTGTCTCTACTATCATCACATGGATCATGTGGTCATCCCATGTGCAACTGTCATACAATAACATTTCAATTGTTATATTTAAACACCTATAGTTTTAATATATTTATATAACTATTTTTCTTTTTATCTTTCTCTTCTCATTTAAGAGTGACTATTAGATGGTGCATCGAACTCAATAGTATAAGAGATCTATTGATAAGAGTTTTCTCATTTTTATTTTTTATGTTCTTTTTGTATTTTTTATAATGTAACAAAATGAGGATGAAATAATTTTTTTTATTAAAAATATTTTTCGTCTTTACAAAATAACAATCTTTCAAAATTTATTCATTTGTAGTTTCTATTTTGATTTTACAAAGACTATTTTTAGATAATAAAAATATTGGTTTCTTAAAGAAAAAATTTCAAAATTATTTTACTTTTGTTTTCTTTTTAATTATTAAAAGTTTAATTTTTAAAATTAAAAGAGAACCTCCAAAATATTTAAGACAAAATTATTCTTATCAAATCATCAATATATCACATCTATAGTATCTATTTCTACCAAATATTTTCCGTAACATTTATAGTATATCACATTACACCATCCAATTTGAATTCATAAATGAGTCTAGCATGTACATGTGACTTATTTAATACATTTTTAAATTGTAATTCTTAATAAACATGATTCACTCCAACTTAACACTTAAATTTTTCTTATCAAATGAATCCCACCAATATTTCAAAAATATTTATTTATTTAATATAATTTATTGGAGTGACCTTAAAAAAAAAATCATAACCACTGTTCTATGTAACCACCGATGTTTTTTAACTCTAGAATTGAAATGTCTATATGGCAGTGTGGTTATTAAGGAAAAGACGCCGTTTTGATGCTGTTATGTAACTCTTTAACCGGATTAAGGAAACGTCCAGTCCCACTGCTCCATTAACAGGATTAATTGTTCTCCCCACAGCTTCATACATAAGTGACTCGAACAAACCTTTAATTAATAACATTAATTAATTAAGTTGTATGTTATATTAATGAATGAATGCATACCAGGTGTTTGGTTTGGGGCAACAGAGAGGAAAGGAAAACAGTTGCGTTAGCTTCTGCTTCTGGACTTTCTATCCATCTAAAAATAGTCTACACGACAACCATTGCAACTCATTTTCAATATGTTCAATGTTCATCCACCATAAACGTAGTCCAAAAACTCTGTTGGAATTAACCAGCCTGCATCATCAACACTTTTCGTCAATTGAGATAAAAACCAAATTAATTTATATTTAACCGAGTTGTAAAACTAGTTTGTTACAATTATTGGTGTATCTTTTCTTTTGGGTACTAGGTGTATCTTGACTTTAATCACACTATCTATATTATGTGTCCCTTCAATGCATAAGGAGACAAATGAGATTGGGGCATTATTATCAGAAAGAATGTACTATTGCAAAGTAAAATAGTAAAATCACAAAGCATTGTAATAACACATGTATTTCACTTTTTTTAAAACGACATGTATTTCACATTATTTTTGTAAGCAGTCTATTTTAATAAATTGCTATATATATATATATATATATGCTTTTAAAAAACTAATCTATGTGATGAGATAAATATGTTGCCTTTATTAATATGTTAGCTTATGTTAAAAGTAATTAAATATAAAGAGTAAATGAAATTAAAATAATTTAAAAAAGTGTTATTAATGTCCCTGTTGTTACTTGTAGATAAATGTTATTAAAGTAATAGTTATATTAGTTTTTAGTTTGAATCCTGGACATCTATTTTAAAACTCTTTTGGTTTTTGGTGTCTCTGTTATTATCGTTCGAATTCATATTTTCAATTAAACAATCTCATTTTTATTATCTTAAACTTTTTATTTTTGGGAGAATGAGATGATAATTTTGAATTCGTTTAGATGGTAAGTAAATTCTTTTTGTTTAGAGAATATATTGGAGTACTTTGAATCGAATAAACTTTAATTTAAAATATTAGGTCTAAGTCCGACATATCACTCGTCATAGATCCATTTTAAAGTTCTTTTTTGATATTTTTCAAAGTCTAAAAGAGACTTGAAAACATATTTATTGAATTAATAAGACAATAAACTTAATATTATAATAATAAATATTAAGTCATTATGTTTAAATTATAAAAAATATTGGTAAATTTATGATTTAATACAAAACTTAATATTATAATAATAATAATAATAATAATAATAATAATAATAATAATAAATTTATTTATTTATATTCAATTTAGTAAGTCAGGGTAAACCTAATTTTTTTTCCATGTATAGTTTGCATTATTAACTAAATATTAGTATGCTTTTAAAAATGATTTAACCTTAACTTATATAACAAAAAAGATAAATCTGTAATAGACTATACCATATATGTCTCTGTCGATATATGCATTATTTTCACCTTTAGCTGAAGTCATTTCATTCTGGTTATTTGATTTCAAACCACCCCTCTTAATTACAACTTTAATCCAACTTAGTTGTGTATAATTTTGAAATTATCTTTTTTTAAAGAAAAATAAAATTTAAAAACATCACATAATTATACAATTTAAATTATGAAATTATCATTTTTTTGACTTTATATAATTTAAATATTTCCTTTTCTTCTTTGACTGAACGATTTCATAATTCATTTTTAAAATTTTGCTATCTTCGTAATTGTTTTGTCTATAATAAAATAATCGATGACCCTTACGGCTTGGATTAAAACACTTGGCAGTCCTTTGTAATAAACGCTAAATATGGATTTATGATTTTAGTTCACAGTATTCTCAACTATAACTAAAGTTAACAGACAGGTATATTATTAAATGTTACATGCATGATCAGCAGCAACTACTATTGCTTCCATTATTATTAATATATTTATTCAGTTTTATTAAACTTTCTGCCGCGGCACAGTTATGATGGCCCTAGGCATAGTAATCTTTGTTTTATTAAATTTTTTGCTGCAACAATAAATGTTAATATTACTAATAATAAAGTACAGTAATATGCTTATAGTGGAGATGGAACTATTTTAAACCACAATTCTCCTCTCTTAAAACTATATATTACACTGTTATTTTATAATCGATTCAATTATAATTTTAAATTATTAAAATAGTTCTAAAAAAATATAATTTATTATTTATAAAAATCCTAAAAAAAATATAATTTACTGTCAAAATATTATGTGATCATTATGACGCTATGGATTAAATTGTTTGACTTTTAGATAATTTGAGAACTAATTTAAATTTTTAGTTGAGTCAAAAATAAAAGTGATAACATCTATTATAATGATAGTTTATTCTTTTTTATTTATTATTTCAATTTTTAATGGTATATTAATTTTATAATTAATTATTACATACTTCATTCAAAACGAAATATAAATAAAAATAATAGTTAAAAAATTGATGTATCTAGTTAAAAATTAAGACAAGTATATCAATTTTTCAGTTGTCTATTTTGTCTATATTTCATTCTACAGTAGTATGTATCTAATTATAAATACTCTTTAAAAAAAATTATTTTCAAATATTGACACATTTTCAATTAATTAAATGCATTTTGTTTTTCAAACATATCTCTTATTAATACTATTAATTTATCTTAAAATATAAAAATTTAACATATTCAAATTTAAAAGTTATTTGAAAAAACGTTAACAAATAAAATAAATACATTAACTTTTCTTTTAACTTTTTTTAATAATAGTAAAAATACTATGAATCCTTATAATAAAAGACGAAAATAACAAGTCTTATATAAATAATCCACCTTACAAGAGTTTGGTATGCGGTTAATGGATGTCCGGCGGTAATTATCAATGTTAGTGACGTGAATTTTAAAGCATGTTTACGTAGATTTTAGGGGACCAATTTTGTTTCTTTTTGTGTACTTTTCTAGTAATTAAACAAATGGGATAGTTAAATATACTATTTCATAGTACTCACCTGCATCATGTCACCCTTTTATTGGTACAACACAGTTGAGTTGTTTATTTTCCTTTTTTTCTTCTGTTTATAGTGTAAGTTGTAAGTCTCGTTTTAAATCACACTTGCACTAATTCCTCTATACAATTGTGAAAAAAACAAAAGAAAATGAATCTTCAAAGAATCTACTAGTGCATTCCACAATGTTGATACACGTGTTACACAGTAACTCCTCATGTCCTCCAACTATAGCTTTTTTTTGTCAAAATTGATTGAAATTAGTGGTGGTGTTCAATCTGACCATCAGTCGGGTTTTGGTGGATTCAGGACAATTTTGTTTTGTTAATTCATCCAAATTCAAAATATGCAATTTAAAAATTTAATTTTTATCGATTTTGCATTGATTTAGGCTAATTAAGGTGAGTGTGGATTAACAAGTTATGAAGAGTGTGAGTTAGCGGATTATACGAATAAGTTGAATTGAATGATGAATTTCTTATTTTTTTATTGGACAGTTTATTTTTAATAATTTTTTGTTTATTTTATTTTTAAATTTATGTTTTTATGGAAAAAACATATTAAATATTAAATATTTTTATTAATGGTTGTATAGATTTTTATCATAAAACTCGTTTATTGTTAAATAAATGAATATGACTTTTTATATTTAGATAAGTAGAACAGTTAAATTCAACTAACTACGAATTTTATTATATTTGTGAAATCCTATAACTTTAACCCGTTTATCAAAATAATTATTTTAAATAGTTCAACTTCGATTGGATCTATGTAATTTTACTCACTTTTAGTACTCAATAAGGGCACCAATTTTTTTATTGAGTTTTTACATATATATATTAAAAATGGTGAGTGATATAGTTAATGTATATATTTTGTAGGTTGTTTTTCGTAAATCGTCCATTATAAGTAGATATATTTAATGCTTAATTTTTATATTTCAATAAAAGTTAATAGTATTAATAGAGTAGATATGAATAAAGAATAATAAATGTATCTTATAATCTGTATACGAGTTTATATTTGACAAATATTTTTTTCAATGGGTGTTTATAAGTATGTTTGGACTTTGGAGGGTAATAGTATATACATTAATTATTTAACTATTCTCCTAATACAAGCATGACATATATCATAATATTAACTATGTTATTGTTATATTTATTGAAATAAACTTTATTATATTGAAAATGTAAAATTTTTATTTATAATTGTTAAAAGCTTATATCAATTTTTTTATACCAATATTATCTAATTATCATAGTTCTTTTTGAATTGTAAAACTTTCAACGCTATTTTTTCATAATGTGATTTTGTTTCTTAATGTTTCTTAACTTATCTACATTGTTTTTTCATTTATTTATTTTCAAATGATCACTTAAAAAAGTATGGAGCTATAATTATTGGTTAAAATTATTCTCCATCCAACCTTAAATACAAGAAAATAAAAAATACATGAATTAATCAACATCTAAACTCAATAGATGTACTTTTTACTTAAATTTATCTTTAAATGCGATGGTAAGCTTGCGGTAGACAAAACAATAAAGGGACTTCACTATGCCTGTGAGGTGGGAAACACCACTAAATGGAGACAATTACTAGCTCAACACTCTACTTACACGTTAGAGTTTAAGTTTATCAAAGGCTAAACTAATAGAGTTGCTCATAGTTAAATTATTTACAAATTTTACGGTAGACTGCTTCATAAATTATTTAAATTTTAATTACAATTGATGATGATTTAATAAAAATAAAAGAAAATGTAATTATTTCTCGAAAACTCAACTTTTCGAAATGACACCAATTAAATCTTTGGTCGACAGTCTTTAAAATTTAAAAAAAAAATTGAATGATTTTTAAGCATAATTCACAATAGACATATAAGTGGTCCATAGGAATATTCGCTTGTAATTATATGTAATGTTTGTCATTACTATTATCCTGAAATTCTTGATTTTCTTTTAAACATTATGGTTGATGAATTGATATAAGCATTTCTCCCTTAAAAATTCTAAAGAGTTACTAGTATTTAAAATTTTATAACCCGTCATTCAATCACTATAGATATTTCAATTTCAATGAAGGAAACAAATCACATAACTCACTCATGTACCAGCAAAACTAATCCCAAATATATCACCAAATCATATCCTTCACTAATCACTACTTTATATTAATTAATCTTTTGGTAAGTAAAAAAAAGTCTTGCATATTCTCTTCTTTTTTAAAACAACTACTTTGATAGGATAAAATGCCATGGCATGATTACATGAATTCCATTCTTCACAATTTTGCTACTTTAAACTATATGTACTTTTACTTAATTAAGAGTTAAACCACTAGTGTTGATGTTCCCTTAAACATAAAGAAACTAACAAAAAAAGAAAGAAAAGAAAGGAAACAACATGAGAAAAGCCAAGAAAATGAAGCAACTACTACTTTTAGGAAACTGAATGCCTCCTATTTCTTGATGGTGTAGATTTAACTTCTTCAGGATTAGCAGAAACAACACTCTCAGATGAATCTGAACCACTATTTTCTCCTTGTCCACCTTTACTTGCCCATAGTTTTATGAATGATTTCTTTGACCTGAGTAACCCTTTCATTTTCCCAATTACAGCCTTGTCCATGCTAGGTTTAGCTTCTCCATTACTTAGTCTTAGTGTTGCAAGTTCCTTTCTTAACGCCTTTAGTTCCTCGGCCGTGGCCACACCGTCCGCGTCTTCTTCCGGATTGGTTGTTCCGGACCTCGAGCTACCGTTGGATCCGTTGCTCATGTCTTTGATTCCTTTAGCTATGTCGGGAGTGCTAGTACCTGATGATGCAGCTGTTCTGACTTGCTCGAAATATAGTACCTGCACAACTACTCGCAACGGTAGCCTCTCGTTTTGCACTGCATGTAAGCATGCATCGACGGATAGCTTTCTGCAATCCATCAACTTGCATATTCTCTTCTTTTCGCCTTTGCTGATCGCAGGGTGCTCCTGTAGTGTTTTGAAGCAAATTGAAATAATGAACTAGTTACTTCCACATACAACTTTCTTAAAAGTGTGGAACGGCTAAAATATTAATGTAGATACACAACAATGTAATTATGTAAGAACATTTTCAATGCTGAAATTAAAATGGTATATGCAAAATGAATCAAAGAATTATCTTTCCAAAAACAGTTAGTTACCTTCAAATAAGTGTCAATAGCCCTGTAAAGACCGTCATGAGCAGGACGCGAAATGTTGGACACTAACTCAGCAAGATTAACGAAATCCAACAATGGTAAATTAGGATCCTTCGCGATTTCAGCAAGATATCCATCAATGAGTTTTGCAACCATTAGCTTAGAAGCATCTGATAAAATCCCTGGCTTTTCACCACCTCCAACCGATTCAATCTCAGAATTGTGGTCTTTTATAATAAACTCCCTTACGATTTTCTGTACTATACCGACATCATACATTGTAATCTCCCCGTCTGGTGCTCGAATCAAAATATCGGTTACAGAAGCCTCCTCCAGTTGCTGTCCAATTCTCTTCACTAGTTCTTCTTTAATCCTATCTTCTGATTCTACAAAAATGGCAGCTTTCAATAACTTGACTAAGAACCTACACGATACGCTGCCTTTCTCGGAAGGCAACAACTTCACGATAGTTTCAACTATTAACCGATGCTTCGACACATCCCCACATGGTATCATACCCTTGCTGAAATTTGGCAACCTTCTATAAGCATAGGCTTTCAAGGCTTCACCGATTACATCATTAGATTGAAGTTCCTTGATTTTGATACTTGTAATCACAGATTTGTACATGTCAACTTCAAGCTCACATAAGTCTTCAACCCACCAGTCTTTTGGAACATTTCGAGTTCTGACTCCATTCTGTTTCAACTCTCCCCCGTTTTCCTCTGGAAGCTTTTTTCGATTATAAGTGTACGACCAGTCAACGTTGGATACATCAACACACGCTTTGTTTGCTATAGATTCAATGCAATGATTGACCACCTTTTGCTCCTCATTCATGGATAACATTGACTTTGTAGTTTGAAGAAGGATGATCGAATCCTTCCAACCACGAAAAATGCTAGAGCTAAGGAAAACATCAATCTTATAAAGAAGGTTTCCTTTCTCGATGGTTTCGTGCATTTCAAGGTACTCTGCTGCACATCTAGTAGCAATCACATTGTATGCATTGAGGGTAACAGTCATGCCATAGCAAAACTTAGCACATATCTCAAAGGCACTTGCGCCACCGGGAATGTCAGATATTTGGATTTCGTCAATGTTTTCTTCGTTACTGAGGGAGATCAACTTCTGTAAGTGAGAACTCTTCGAAATGAGAGGAAACTACACATCAATAGATTTGGAATATCAGTAACATATAATGAAAACTTATGGCTCAATTGGTTTAGCTGTTTATTTGTAACTATTATATGAGTGAATCTTCCCCGACCCCTACAGAGAATTTCAAGTAATGGTTTGTTCCAACCAGATTTTCCATAAACCTAGCCAAATTTAAACTCATTCTACATGAAACTTGCCATTTAGTTCAGACTTTGATAACTAAGTTTATAATAGTCATTTCCATTTCTGCGCCCTATTAAGGTTATGCACTATGATTCCCTAATATCACAGAGCAAAGTGTGTGTTTATTGAGATATTTGTCACCAGGATCTTTTGTTATCACAGGTAGGTTAAGGAACAAAAAATTGAAACTATTAAATGTAAACAAAAAAATCTCAAAACTCCAAAGGGAAATAAACATAAAAAATGAGTTGTATTTAACACATAACTTTGCACAAATTGCTATAAATGTTTGAGACTAATAGAAATCATTAAAAGCCAATAAGGAAATTTTGAATCGGAAATAAGATAAGGTTAATAGGTTTGAACATACCTTGTGTAAGTAAAACTTCATATCCCCTAAGCTAACAATGATATCTGATGCCAACTCACTGGCCACATACCTGCACATGAAAGGTACCTTGTTGTGAACCGAAAAGAAGGTGATGAAAAAGAAACTGTTGGGAGAATGAACATCATAGATTCATAGTGAGGTGAAACAACAACATATCAACAAATGTAACTCTAACAATAACATAAAATTCAGAAGACTAATAATAAAGATTAAAGCATAGTGACTGTACTAAAAGAAAATATATAATCTCACCTAACATTGTTTCCATCAGTTTGAAAAGTATCTGGCTTGGAACCAAGTTTCATAAACTTCATCTTGACAATATAAGATCTACTTTCCTCTCAGACGATAATGAATGATGACTAAAACAAAAAAAGCTTCACCACTACTCAATATCTGAGTCCTAATTCCATCATATATCCCAAAAGTGAAAAGAGAAGACAACACCAACTATGAGGATCAAGTAACACTGAAATGTATCCAAGCTTCTTAGCTCTAAGAGAGAAAAGAAAGGTTTCTAAAGGGAGCAATGTTAAATACCAAAGAGTATGACCGAATCTTGACAGCAAACAAGGCAGAAGCTGAATAAGAGAGAGAGAATGATAAATGGTCTAGATTGGGATTAATTCAATTTTTTAAGCAAAGGTTCTCTTAAATGGTAAGAGACTCCAACAAGAGATTGTTTCCTTGGTCGGCGGCAAAGGCCACGGAGTCCGGGCGCACCGAGTCAGCTCAGGGAACATAGCCAACAGACTAACAGCACTAAAAAATTCTAAAACCAAAGACAAACACCACACACAAATCTGACTCCACCTCACTTTATCCTTATTTCTTTATCCTTCACTTTCTGATTACACTGTTTCTTTGTTTTTTTAAATAAAGATTCATACCATACCACCAACAACAACACCACCTTTAAAAGCTACAAGTTCCAAATCCAACATGTTTATATCTATCTATATATAAACTTTTTCTATTTCTTTTTTCATAATTAATATCTTTACCGTTGAAAGTTTGAAAACCTGCAACCGAAAACAGCATCTTGGTATCAGTTGAAAAAAACCACCAAAACCGTAGACAATAAGAATCTTTTACCAAGTATGGAATAAATGAACAAGATCACGAATATGTAGTTTGATATATTAATTTAATTGATGAACAATCATACATCAACTAGTTGCAATATTATATAATATCATAAAAACAAAACTCAAACTGAAATCTCAGAATGTAACAACAACACAGAAATCTACTAAAATAATGTTAAGGCAAGATCAAAACTTGATACACTATGTTGTGTTAAAATCTCAACCACACATGTAAAAAATATTCCTTAGATCCATTGGCAAAATCAAAATGACAACTACCAAACTTTACTCTCCGTGTAAATCCCAACAACACCCAAGACTCAATTTTTTTCCCAACTCATCACAAAATAAACAAATACAAGCATAACCCATTTTAGTCATTGCTTAAAAAACCCAAAAAAACCCATCAAAATAAACACACACAAACAAACCCTTTTCAAATTTAGAGCTAAAAAAACCATTAGTAAGAGAAAACATGCATGAGAGTATATTCAAGTAATAAAGTTTTCACCTTTAACAAAAAGCAGAAGAAGGGTAAAGAAGAGAAACCAACACATTCAACAAAAGCACACAAAATAGAAAACAGTTAAGAAATGTTTTGTGAGACTCACAGCATTTAACATTACCATTATTTATTTATTTTGCCACCTTTTGGTACACAAACAAAACACTTTCCTAATGCATTTGTGTGTTAAATTTTGGGTGAGAAAGTATGTACCACAACATTCAATTTCTGGGATGGTAAAAACAGTGAGACACAAACACAAGAAACACACTTAACAAAGTAAACACAAGACACCACCCACGTTACTAAGTTATGCACGCCAAAACTGACACTTCAGCTTTTATTTTTGCTATTACTACCTTTTTATATCAAAAGAAAAAATAATACAAGTAATTAAATGAAGGTAATTAATAATGTCACGGTTGGTTGGTTGAGTTGAGATGAAATAAAAGGCATAGAATAGAATAGAGTATAGTGTAGTGTTCAGCAAAGCCAGCACAATTCCGTCCTATACAGTCCTCCTAATCTTCTCTCTATTTTTTATTTTCATCATCACACAAGTCTTTTTCATCACTGGACAGTTGGCAAAAGTTATTTTTTACTTTGTACCTCCACATTACAACCAACTAAACTGGGATTATTTCATTTCTTTTCAAGTATGCATATAGTTAGTTCAAAATCAATACATTTAGTTCTAGCTTTCAACCACCAGTAAGATTTAAATTTGATTCTATCTATAATAAACTCCAAAATAACTTCTTGTCACCAAAATCCCGATTATTACATTTCTTGTCCAAATTTTTGCCAACCAAAAGTGTGTAGCTATATTATTTGATATCTAAAATTTTTAGGCTAGTATTTATAATGCACAGTACATGAACTAATTAACTAGCCGACTTGCAGCATGCAAATATAACAAACAAATTACAAAAAATGTTTAAAATAATGTGAAGAAGGACATTCATAGAAATTTTAGAAATCACATTCAAAGAATCTGATAAACAAATAGTATTTGTGAAGCTTCTTTCTCTCATCAGCTTCAGAGTTCAGAGCATGATAAATGGGAAGTAACTCGGCTTTCAAATAGTTTGTTTTTTGGATTAACCATTCTTGAGCAATACATTGTAGTTATTAGAATTTAGGTTGGACCGTTTACAATTTTACAAAACTGATTTTCAAGGTAAAAATTGCTCGTCACTTATAAATATTTTGTTGTCAATCTTTTTCTTGTTTAATGCTATACTCTTAATAATAGTACTCCTAAAACATAAAATAAAATAAATAAAAAATTAGATAAATATTTGAGTCAAAGAAAATCAACAATAAACATTTTATCAAAGAAACAAACAAAATCAATCTATATAACAAAATGATAAGGTGATTTAATAGTTTGATGGAGAAATACAGAAGTTCAAAGTGTTAAAAATTTAGTAATATTTGTCTTTCTTTTTATAAATAATGTAAAATCATGCATCAATGATATTTAAACCTATTAATCAACAACCTTTTATAAAATAAATTTCCCTATTTTTAAGTATATAAATTGATAAAATGTGTCTGTAAAGTACAATTTAAATAATAAGTGTTGATATTAATTATAATAAATATATTATATTTTAAATTATTTAAATATGAGATATCACATTTGTATGTGTGATTTTTTAACTGAGTTTATTATTTTGAAAGAAAAAAAAAATAAAATGGGATGCACTATGCAAAGATTACTTGATTGCTATCACCTTTATCATGATATTGATCATGTTGCTAATGATTTGTGTCACTCGAAAGGGTGATAAGTCTCAAAGATATATGCAAACGTAATAATGCAAGCTCAATGCTACCACACAAAAATGATCTTTTAATTTATTTGTTCTCTAAAACCAACGGTATTGTCATTGCACTAAAATGTCGTCATACATTAAAAAGTTTAGTCAACATTGATATTTTAAATTATAAGAAAACTAATTAGTAATAATTGATTATTCCTTTACTAATATATTGAGTCCAACATCTTTACACTGACTACTTCAACCTGTTGACAAAAAATGTTTAAAAAATCCAACATAAACAATTTTAATAAATTGAATTACATTGGGTATCATAGAAAATAGATACACCAAAGAATATATCATATTCCCATTTGAACACATCCCGATAATAGTGCTACATTTATTTAAACGATAACTCTCACTCATGCACATGTTTAGGTCCCCATTTTGAATTTTTTCTCTCTAAGAAG
This sequence comes from Cicer arietinum, assembly GCF_000331145.2. Taxonomy (NCBI): domain Eukaryota; kingdom Viridiplantae; phylum Streptophyta; class Magnoliopsida; order Fabales; family Fabaceae; genus Cicer; species Cicer arietinum. Next base: position 14,503,118 of record NC_021163.2, on the reverse strand, counting down.
ATGCCTAAACTAAACTCTTACACATGGTGCTGATTGTATGGACACAAATACTAAATATTCCACCTTGAAATAAATATTTTTCTTTTTTTGGTATATTCCTTTAGTAGCACTTGATTCCATTAACTTTGAGATTAAGTTGGTTCAAATTCAAAGATGGTTGTCTATATAAACTTGTCCAAACACATCGTATGTATACTTTTCTTGTGAAATTCCCAATAAGGATAATTAGTCAATGCCTTATACCAAAAAGTACCCAACATTGCCTAATTTTAACCATTGAAATCTCAAAAGAATATAACCATGTTAATGTTATGATAGTATATATAGTTGTGGAAAAAAGGGTCCATCTATACATGAATTTTGACCTTTAACATGTTGACTTATCCATCTTTGCCAAAATCAATCTCTTTCAAGCAGTAATGTTTAGACAAAATAAATAAATAAATAAATAGCTTGATTTGGGATAGTGACAAGGACCATTTTTTGTGGAAATTTTTTAATTTATTTATATAATGTGTGGAAATTTTCAATTTGCTCAAGATTTTTCTGCCCATCACATAGAGAAAGGGATTTATGGGTTGGGGGAACAGTGTAATCATAATGAAGTGTGAGAATCCAGTAACGGTTTAATGCTACAGATTTTGTGTATAAATTAAGAATGATATTATTAGCTAGCAAATGGTACTATTGATTCCTTTTTAGACTAATTAAAATTGTCATCGCAATTTGAATTCATCGTGTACTAATTAACCAGATTGATAAATTTGTACGGAAATTTAATTTAATTGATCTCTATGTCTATGAGTGCCATAATTCGCATGCCTTATGTAATTACACGTAAATGACTCGTGCAATACACATAATTGCTCTTATAATTTAAATTTTTAAATGTATTTTTTATATATAATATTGATTATGTAAAAGCAACCTCCTAAAATATATTGATAATTAATATATTTTAGTGTGTTTATTCATGATTTGCTATGTGTTATGTAACTGAAATATAATCCTTTCATAAAATACATATTTTGGTATTGGTTTATTTTTATCTTGTGTGTTTGGTCTCTATTATTTATTTGGACCTTTATTATAAGATACTCTAACAAAATTCAAGGATACTAAAAAAAATAACTGTGGTAATAAATTTGTTAAAAGTGTACTATACTTTTACATAAACTATTTTCACATCTAGATCAAAAAATATTTAACCTTCTTAATTTTTGTTGCAATTAGTAAAAAAATATTTGAAAAGTAGAACAATCATAATACATAATTATAAATGTTATTGAAATAATTTAGTTAAAAGAAAAAAAAAATCTTAAGATTTAAATCCCGGAATTAGAATGAAGTTTAATTATATGTTAAATAGATTTGGCATTACATTTATCTATTATTTTGGAAGAGATTTATAGCATATTATTATAAATTATAAAAATATACACATATAATCGTATGGTAGAGTGAAAAAAAATGTCAGCAGACAGTAGCTGAACATCTAATTGAGATCTAAACAATGTCAGATGAGATTGTTTCAAAATGTTTAATCATACAATTGCAAACTTGTGACATGAAATGATACTCTAATTATGGCTATTATCTTTAAAGTTGAGATCTTGGCACATAATGTAATTGGTCTAATAGCTTTATAAGCATCATTGAATGATAGCACGCGTTGCCATTGCATAAAACGTTGTTTGTTCCTAGCAAGGATTTACATTGAACTTTTTTTCTTTAACCATTCGATTCAAAAGAGAAAAATCCTCTAATAATTTGTACTTTTTTCAAAAGATGTTTTAGTTAAATAGTTTAATTATTAGAGTTACCCATTTCAAACCGTAGAGAAGTAGAGAATTTTAAATTCAAATTTAGACTCCTCCATATTGATGTCTTTACAAATTCTAATAGAGTTGTATTTATATAACCACTTTATTAGGCTTATTTAGGTTTAGCAACTAATATTTTTTGGTAAAGGGTTGGTGATTCACATTTCAATCCAACTATAAAATAAAAAACATATAATTTGATTTTTTTTTATAATTTTTTTATTAAAAGACTATTTAAAAAATCGTATTTGTTGTCATCTATTTAAGTCAATAATACTAACATATTTTTTTTATAATTTTTATGAATACATTGTTATATATTTATATTATATCAAAAAAAATATACAAGTCAAATAATACTAACATATTAAAAGTTAATTATGCTTGAATCTAAGTAAATAAAAATATCATATTAAAATAATAAACTGATATTAATACTACAAATCATACTAATAATAAAATAAATTAGTATTAAAGATATGGACGCAATGTAATCAACAAAAATAGGAAATTCACAATGGACACCAACAGCCCAATTATAGGGGTTTCATGGGCTGCTTATTCTCTCTGGCTGTGCGCTTTCAACTTGCTTTTGATTCTGTAAAAGTTGTACCCAAACCAAAATGGCAAAACTTTTCATACCCTCGAGTTACTTTAGAAGTATCGTTGGAAACATCGTATATAGTTTGACTGAATATGTAAAATGGTCATTGAAATTATAAATGTAGATTAAATTAATCTATTAATTTTATGAATTAATAAATACATTCTTAACATTGTAAAACAACAATTAAAATAATGTGTAATTTTTTGTCGTTAAATATTTTGATAAGACACTATAATTAAAGTGTAGCTTATCCACATTGATCTCACATTAATGTCATCTTTTTTGAGACAATATTTTTAATAAAATTGTCATCTCATAGATAAATTTGTGAATAATTATATTTGTATATTGACTAGTTATGAACAAATTAATCCATAAAATATTTTAATTTCATGGAAAAATTAGTGGAGTAATGGATAGTTTGAGTAAAATACCAAATAAATCCTACTCCACAAGATTTAATTTGTGTTCCATATTTCAATTTTAATTTGCTAGTGGGTAAATAATGTTGTCAAAGTCAAAGTTTAAATTTTCTTTTAAACTCAAAAATATTTTAAAAAAATTTAGTCGTATTTTTCATAACATATTTGTGTTTTAAAAATCCTAAATTGAGTTTTTTAAAATATTACTTTTGTAAAAAGTAATTAGTGTTTAAAAAGTTTAACAATTTAAATTTGTCGGTAGTGTTTCCGCTATTTTTATTTTGTTTTTTGTTTATAAAATAAAAGGTAAAATGAGGGGTGTAAGTATAGATATGAAGGTAGTGGGTGGTTATTATTTTTTTCTTAAACTAAAAAACTCTTTTGAAAGTTTGTATGTATAACCCTACACTTAATCCCTATTCAACTATGTTTATTTTTCATTGAGTAAAAAAAATGTTTATTTTTTGAGTTTTTTTGCCAAAAATAAAATTGGAGATAAAACTTACAAATTCTAATATCAAATTAGAATTATTTCTAGAGACAAAATTAATTTTAATAAAAAACTCTCAAATAAACCAAAATCTATTTTAAGTTTTTGAAAACATTTTTTTACTCTCTCAAGATAAAAAATAACATGCAATTAGAGTCATGTGAATGCTTCTATACTTATCTAATGTTTGATGGTGAGACATTATATTATGAAAATTTATTATTTCATTTATGTCTTTAAATTTTTTTTATAAAATTTATCTAAATTAATAAATTTAAAAGTGTATTTTATACATTTAAATTTATCAATTTATTTTTGTATATATGAAAATATTGAAGGTGAAAGAAGAAACACTTATATTATTGTGAACTGGGCTCAGTTTTAACTGACCCGTATGCTTTGAAAGGCGTTTTACGATGGGCTTGGCCCATTTGCCAGTTTAATGGATTCATATCTCTTTCAGCAGCGCAGCAAATCCTAATAAAGAAAATAAAATCTAACCATTTGAACGAAAATAAAATAAAATAAATCTAACCATTACTTCATATAAAAAACTGTTATCATGCAGCAAAAATAAAAACGGTTATCAATGTCATCATTAAAAAGAGGAGATAAATATAGTGTCACAATTAAATCTTTTAAAAATGTAGTCGTATGTTTAATTTTTAACTGGTGCATTTGAGAGAGTATCTCTTGAAAAATTTAAATAAAACTTCATATTTTTAAAAAAGATTAATTTCAGCGTCTCGGACTTCTGGTCAGAAAGTTTGATGTAGACTATATATTATTGATTAAACTTCCTAATCGTCTTAATTGATGTAATTAATATTATCTTGTTATGGGCCACTTGTAAACAAGTAGATCCACTTGAACACCCAAATAGGAAAGATGGTTTTGGTACCTCCAATTAACTTTATATCCTATCCTTAAAAATTCTATTGAGTAAATGGTAAAAAAAAAAAATTACTCTAAAATCTCATCCCTCAACTAAATTTTCGATACATAAAATTTTTTCATTAAAATTCGGTACACAATTTTTCACTACCAGAAATTTCGTATTTTAAATTTTCGATAGTACAATTATTTTAGCGGAAATTTCATCAACAAATTTCTGGTAAAGTATTTATAATACTGGAAATTTGTGTCTTAAAATTTCTAGTAGTTACATTTACATTACCGGTAATTTCAAATTTTAAAAATATCTGGTAGTTATTCTATTTGACCGAAATTTAAAAAATATGGTATTTTATTTATTTATTTTATCTTTTTTTACTTTTTTGTTTTTTGAAATAGGGATGGAAAAAACACAACCAGTAAGTATAAATTTGACTAAAGCATTCACATCTGATCAAATTTTTGAGTCACGAGAAGTTGTCATATCATGGATAAGATATGTCGACCGACAAAATCGAGTAGCAATTATCATTACTCGATCTTATGCAGAGACCGAAAAGAGATGAAGGAATTCCAAATTAATTATTGATTGTGATAGAGGTGGAAAATATAAGTCAAATAAAAGTAACACAAGTACTTCAACTAAAAGGTGTGGTTGTTCGTTTAAAATTAGATCGAGACCATTGATAAATACTGAAGAATGGATTATTAGTTTAATGTGTGGACTTCACAACCATGAGTTAATGGCCAATTTTGACAATAATGCATTTATGGAACGCTTAAAAAAAGAAGATAAGAAACATGTTCACGAGCTGACAAAGTATCACGTTGCACCGAGACACATATTGTCATCTTTGAGAGATCGAGATAAAGATAATGTGACTAATATCTCTCAAATTTACAAGCGACGAAGCACATACAAGAATAATTTGAAAGGACCTAGAACTATTATGCAATATTTGTTGAAGTTACTTGAAGTTGAGAAGTATGCTTGTTGGAATAAGACTCATGGAGACTCCAACGCTGTGAGGGACATGTTTTGGACGCATCTAAATTCCATAACTTTGCTGAACATGTTCCCTCTTGTAATGATCATGGATAACACCTACAAAACCAACAAGTATAGGTTACCATTGTTTGAAATTGTTGGTGTAATTTCAACTGGGTTGACATTTAACCTTGCATTTGCTTATATGGATTGTGAGTGCAAGAAACCTTTTGTTGGGCATTGGAGAAGCTAAAAGAGTTGTTTGTTTCAAACACCTCATTTACCAGGTGATTGTGACTGACAGAGAATTTATTTTAATGAATGCAATTGAAGTTGTATTTCCATCTTCAACAAATTTACTTTGTTAACTTCATATTAACAAAAATGTTGGAGCCAAATGCAAACACTATATATAAAGAAAGATATGCAAGAACTCATTCTTGAGTTATGAAAATTGTTTATTGTTCTGAAGAGAAGGAGTGCGAGGAACATTTGCAAATATTTGAGCAAACATGTGTCAATAATGTTATTTTTTTTTTGACTACGTCTAAGATACATAGTTGAATTCTCAAAAAGAAAGATTTATTGAAGCATTGACCAATAGAGTATTGCATCTAGGAAATACTACGACTAATAGGTACATCATTAAAACTTTGCATTTTGTTTTATATTTATACTTATATAGGATTAAACATGCATGATATAATTTTTATTGAAATAATATAAAATATTTTTTTTTTATGTTTGAATATTAGGAAATATTTCGACGAGTTTACTCCTCTAATTCATCTATAAATTGAAAACATAGTTAATGTTAAAGCAAATAGAAACTGTGGATATCGTGTTATTGCTGTTTTACTTGGTCATAGTGAAGAATACTAGAGCATTGTGCGTCGATAGTTGTATACAGAGATTAAGTTCAAACCTGATTTATATGATGCATTATTCAAAGAACGTTTGCAAAAAGTGACATACTATTTACTTGTAACTGAGTTGGAAAACTAACCCAACGAGAAGTGGATGAGCATTCTAGATATGAGTTATGTGATAACAACAAAATATAATCTCATTCTTGTTACATTGGCAAAAACTTTTTGTTTGACTTTTTTCCCATTGAGGGGTGCACACAATGGAGACGTGTCACGTGATTGTATTATCATTATTGGTTTTGTCAATGAAAGTCATTGGATTCAAGTTAAATTCAAATTTGCATGTCTGTTACCTCCACTTGCATGACATTGGAAGAAACACCGTAGAAATGAGTCTACATCATGAATTATAGCTTATGTATGACGTCTACAATATTAGGGTTCATTAGATTTAGAAAACATATCAGATTATATGTCTTTGTTAGATGATTGACCCTTTTGATTTATATGTTATTTTCAATTGTAACAAAATTCATTCAATATATATCTTGTTTTCAATTGTAACAAAATTCATTCACATAACTTTAAATCATTTAAATAAATATGATAAGTCAATAACTTTAAATAATAAAGTCTGAATAATAAGTCAATTGAGATAAGTCTAAACAAATATGTCTGAATAATAAAATAAGACAATAAAAATACTACTAATAATCTTATCCTCTAGATATGTGTAAAGATCTCGCTAATAAGACATGCATCTCATCTTGAAGACCATCCATATGTAAATCTAAATTATGTTGTATAAGATCACCTATTAGTTGACATCGTGTACACCTGTTAGTAGTATTGGGACCAACATCATGACTAGGACTAGGACCGACATGAGCATCATAACTAGGACCAACAACAACATCTGCAGCAGTGTAAGGGAATATCCGAGGATGAGATATCCTATAGTACCACTGAATGTATCCCTCAATACACTCATGTAGATATACAACTGAATGCAATTTAGTACGAAGTGATCGTACAAAGTTCCTGTACATATTCCATTCAACATCAACGTCACGTACGACGAGCATCAGTGGTGTAGGAGGGATGTGTTGAGTATACTCAAAATGTTGTATGCACCTCTCTGATAAATACGGTACTATCGTGGAACACCAACGAATGTACCTTGTAGACAACGATACATGCTGAAATTGTGTCGTAGAGTTCTCATCTTAATTTGGCGTCCGAATAATATCAGTATCTCTCAAAGCATCAAACTTTGCTTTGCAGTATGCAACGTTTCCAGATGTTTGATTTGCAATCCATCAAAACATATGTGGCATTGAAGATATAAAAGCTCATCCATATCCCGTTTACAAATGTCTGGGAAATGTTCATAAATCCATGATTGTGTTCAAACTGGTGCTGTTGATCTTGTTCATCATCAAACGTACGATCTTGTTCATCATCAAACGCATGATCTAACTAGTGTTGTTGATCTTGTTTTTTTTATCAAACGCAAGATCTTGCTTAAACTCATGCTGACTATTATAGTCATGCACCTGCATTTCTTCGTTCGTCTTTCTTCTTTTCTTAACTACAACTCTCCTATTTGATTGTGTAGGAGGTCGAACTCGAGAATGTTCAACGTCTAAAAAAATATATAATTTTTTTTTACAAATAATGTAAAAAAAAAAACTGTTATGGAATTTCAGTGACAAATGAAATTTTCGGTAGTTATGAATCAATATCGGAAATTTCATTTTTGAAATGTTCGGTATTAAAAACAAACTACCAGATATTTCAAATTTCTAGGTGGAACTCTCAGACATTTCAAAAACTAAATTTCCACTATTGAATTTGACTACGAGAAATTTGATTCCTCCTGAAATTTCCGATAAACAAATTTTTAGAACAAAACTCACTTTTTCGAAAAACACAAATAGTAGTCGTATGATGCAAATTTTTGATTTTTACAGTTTAGTTAAAGATATTTTGGACATTTCAAACATAAATTTTTTAAAGGGGGATATAGAGTTAATTCAGGGGTTACGAAATCCAATTTTCCCCAAATAGAGATAACAATTTTTGATTGAATAGTAAAATTTGATTCCTTCATGTATACTACCATGAAATGGTAATCTGTGACTACCTTCTAAACAAGGTGGCCAAACGTTCATATATGCCCCTTTATACCAGTTTTGAATGATAAACAGTTAAATAAAGAAAAATATTATCTTACTAGTATACTGTTAAATTAATATATATTAACTTGAAACTTAAAATATCAATCTCATACATCATACATTACAGTTTTGTGTTGTTGGAGGAAAATGAAGGAAAAGGGTGAATAGAGCTTATTTTAAACTATACTGTGTAGTCAACAATATAAGCATAATCCTTTTAAAATTTAAATTTAGCCAAAAAATTTAACACATGTGACATGTTGTAATTGATGAACAATCTAAATAAAATTAGTAAATAGCAACTAAAGTTTGTCCTTAATCTCTCCAAATAATTTGTCTATGACCTCAAATTTTTTAAACGGTGTATTTATAAAAAAAAAAATACATTAATTAAATTTATATATAAATTAAATCTATTGAATCATTTAACTAAAGATAAGTTCAAATTCAATTATTTACTCATTGAGTGTTTTTAAATATAAAAACTATTTTTATTTAACTGATGTCTCTTTTCTTTTCAAAAAAAGTAAAAGATAAATGACTTTTTAAGATACACGAGAGAAAATAAAATATAAAATAAAATAATAAAGAAATTATTTTGTAGGAATAGAAACTACTAAAACATATGTCAGTAAGGTCGATGATAATCTTATTAGTGCTTCTTATAATATGACCAAATCATTTTAAAAAAATTTGACCAAATCATTTTAAAAAAATTGCTCTCATTTTGGCAAGAAAATCCACCAAGCATTACTTTTCTGAATAATATAAAAAGAAACAATTGAATTTCCATTAAGTTGATTCTTTATGAGCTCCAACCAATTAAGGTATTGGTGAAACGATCTATTCTCACTACGAACTAACTACACCACATACCAAAAATAAAAAAGCAAACCATCTTCCAAAATCCCACCTCCCAACAAAGAGTGTCTTGATTTCAACATGAAAAAAATTAGACCGGCCAATATAACCAACCGTGATAACCAAATATGAAGCTCCTTATAAGGCCTCATAACCAAACCTCCAAATCTTGCCAACCCAATTAGTTAAGGCACTACCATCAATATTAAGAATTGTTAGAGAATTTCGAGAGTACGATATCGACAAAGGTTCAAATATTTCAAAACTACGAGAGATTTTGTCACATGTCTTCATCCAAAATCTTAATACAATGGGTTTATGAGTCGTCTTTCTCATACGTCAAACATTTAATTTATTCATAATTAATGTAAGACTTAATCATTGATATGCAAACTAAACAATTTCACCCACGCTACCACACCACCCTTCTATGTTGCTCGTGGATGATTGGGTTATTCAACGGTATCAGAAAATTTCCTCGCCACATTCCACAGAGCATTGATAGTAGCACAAATAGAAGATGTGGGCTTCTCCTCTAAAACAAATTTGTTATCGCGACAATTATAAAATGATTAAATTTCAATTTTTGTTTTTGTTTTCAAGGATATAATCCATTGAAAATTGGTACCAACACGCCTAATGCTTAGAACCACTTTCTGACCGTACACCCCTCAAAAATTATTTACGACTAGCACGATATGTCGAAAATAATTTCTAACGACATTGTGTCTCTCAATCATTCCTCCAAATGGTCCTTGGCTGGTTTTTGGCGTTTCTTAAGGGTTTTGCTCATTTGAAATCAAATGTCTTTTTTGTAGTGACTACATTGTTAAAAAAAAAACTTTCGAACCATGATTTATTATATCAAGGTCGATTTATAGACTCTCATCAAGAATAACATGAGTTCTTATAACATTTGTTAGAGAGTTCGATAACACCAAAAACAATAAGGGACACGGGTTAAACCACTAAGAGACTGCTTTATCTCTCTATCCAAAATCTTAAAGAATTAATCATATGAACCACCAAAATCTCTTATATTACATTAATTTAGTTAACTCACTTAAAATTATAACAATTATCACACAAATTAACTCCTTTCAGTCTTAATTATAAACAAACTATATACTTTTAGATTTTTAGGAAGATAATTAAGTGTTCCTTGATTTGCCAAAAATAATTTCTGACAAACGGTTCTTGATTGATTTTTGGTGTTTCCTAGGAGTTTTGCTCCTTAGAAATCAATAAAAAAAACTTTTGATATAATGATCTATCTCCATCCAAAATCCTAAAGAATTAATCTTATGGAGTCCAAATCTCTTATATTACATTAATTTAATTGACTCACACTTAGATTATTACAATTATCAATCACACTAACTTGCTTCGGTCTTAATTATAAACAAAACACGTATTTTCACATTTGTTTGTTAGGATGATAATTAAGTGTTTTTTTTTTTTTTTTTGAAGAAGTGAATTTAATTTTGTTTTTTTCATATAAAAAAATATAATCACTAATTTATTTTTAATTATTATGGTCATCTCCCACAACATTAAAAAATTAATATAAAGATATTTAAACCTAACAGGAAGTCATATATATTTTGACTTTTATTTATTTTAACTTTTTTGTTATTGAGTAAATTATAACCATGCATCTTGCAAAAACAATGAAGGACACTGCAGGCATAGTTATGACTAAGGCAAGAGAGGAATAGAGTAGATTTTTTAGATGACAAGTAGAAGGAGTATAAAATATGTTAGCGAATAATACCGTGTTTGGAAGGAACCGACTTTGACAATACGACACGCATAGCAAAGGATTCAGACTCCTTCAAGTCATAACCTCTTAATTGAATCATATCATATGGATTGTAATATAGCCACATAATAACGCGTAAGGCTACTTTCACATTCAAGAACTTGGAATATTAAAGTTGTTCACAACTCAATTAAACGTACTAGCTTAGTTAATTAGTTCTGATTGTATTATTAGTACACTGTACCACGTTCAAGCATCCCCACACGTCTTGCCAAATACAACTCAGTCACGAGATCAACTCCTACGAAGAGTACCTTTATTGCACTCATTCCTTCAATTATCCACTCTGCCCAAACAAGTTAATTACTACCAATTAAGAAATCGAGTATTTGACTATTTTCTAATAAGCAAATACTATTTTTCTAATATAAGCGATTGCAAATCTTGCATGGTCACAAATGCAAAATACATATTATTTAAACACAAATGAAAAAAATATAGGATTAAAAAATATCTTATTATTATTATTATTGAAAAAAAATGTATAATTTATTTGTGTGTCTCGATCATTTTAATTTATGGTTGTGGCCCCACAATAATTATTCTTTAAAAGTGGTGATGACCTAGCTTGGTTGAAGATATACCCGTGGTTAAATATTTCTTTTAGTCAAAATACAAACAAAAATTCAATAAAATGACTGATGTATATATAGAATAAAATTATTAAAAATAAAAAGTTTTTGAGATTTTCCAAATTTGAATATATTTTCTTGGTTATCTATTTGGATCTACCCTAAATTCGTTTGTCAATTATTTAATATTAATTACTATATATATAATAATTAGAAATTATAGTTTGGGGTATTTTATGTTGCTAAATTAAAGGCAATGCAAATGAAAAATGATATATATATAATGTACAAGAGTGTGGATAGTGGATACGTAGTATTAATTAGTGGGTGGATATAGATTTGCCAACCCAATAACAAGTGTCCTTAGCCACAAGATAAAGCGGTTGTAAATTCGGTATAATGATACCAACATGTGCATTAAAGGCAGGAAACACATGGGAAGGTTTCGGTTCAACCCACCTTACCTATTATCCTAAGATGCACTTCACAACTAATTAGTCTATGTGCTTCCTTTCATTAGTACCTTGTTTTTTCTTTGTTCTCTAATTTTCATTCATAGAATAATTAGTGTTAGTGAGCCTTTGAATATCAAATACTCTAAAATTTCAATAAAGGTCATTAATATTGGACAGTTCATTTAAGCTGTCAAAATGAAACAATTATAAAGAAGCACATTACATTTCCTGCTGTTCCTGCGTTGTTCACGCGGCATGCAGTGGATGTTTTGGGTCCAAAGAAAACGCCCCCCACTATATATTTTGATTATTTTATAGGAGAAACATCTTGACTCAATCCAATTCATCTTTGTGTTCAATTGATTTGGGTTTAGTACCTGTACCACCAACTAATTTACATAGTATATATATGGCGGTACATTGTTTAGGATGTAATAGTACTACTATAAATTTAGACTAATAGGGCTTAATATACGAATTAAAATGATATATGTAATGTATAAAGTCAATTATCACCGGCAAATTATTAAAAAAAATTGACTTTGGTTATAAATAATTTAAGATTCATAAATAAAACTGATTGTAGTTATAACTAAAAATAATAATGTTTTTTTAAGAAAAAACAGTTAGTATACATCCTACCCAAAAAATAGTTGATAGTATAGAAAATAGTATACCGATATGATATTAAAATTAAGCTCTTGATATAAATAAATTTATAATTATTTTTGTTATCATTAAATTTATTATTTGAAAATGCATAAATGTAGACATATCATAAAATATTCATTTTTTATAAATAATTTATAGTGATGTCAAATTTTACAAACTTTGGCTGGTGTATGTTTTTTTTATCATAATGGTCGATATATATCTACTATATTCTCTCAAATAATTTACCAATATTTGATATTGTTTAAATTTAGTTTCCTTATCCATTCTTTCGGAAGATTTAAATGTTTTACAATTTATAATAATATTTATAAATATGAGAAAGTGAAATCGAAATAATGAGCTAAAATAATTATGTCCAATAAGTCATTAGTAATATTTAATCAAGAAAGTAGAGACTTCGATCAGATTAATTAATTAATTTTATTACTCTTATTCAATAAGTCAATAACATTTAATGTCATGTGTATCGCATTTCATATAAAAAATGTTACCGTATAGTTGAATCAGTTTATAAATCTGTAATAATTAATGTACTCTATATTAAATAAATCACATTTGTTTAATTCATTATTGTAGTAAGTAATTTAGTTAAATTTAAAAGATTATATACATTAAATTAATGCCCGTACCAAAACTGATGGTTAAAAGTGAATGAATGGTTTCTGTCAAAACAAAAAGTGAATGAATGAATGAATATAAATACTCCACTATGTATGAAGTAAACTAAATAAATAAAGTATATAAAAGTGAACCTAAATGACACTAAATAACAAAAATAAATTGTTAGATTGAATGGATAAGAATGAATTAAAGATTCGAAGAGCTAGCAATGAACAAATTTTGTCTGTACAGATAAAGAGTGAATTAAGAACAGAAACAAAATCTGAACCTAATCCAAATTCCCCCAACCCAATTAAAAAAACAAAACAAATGGTAAACTAGCTAGTGGGTGCTCGAATATGTGCGATTCATAATCACAGCACGATAACAACAAATTCAATCAAATCAAATTTAAAATTAAAAAAATAATAATAATTAAATTACAGTGCTAATTAAGCTACACCGTTTCATCATCATGTTCAACCAAAAACACACGTGGCCTTTTGGCGGTTACCGGCAATGGGCTTTCCACCTCCTGTTCACCGATTCCGGCGACGTTAACGTTAACGCTCTTCTTCTTGGAATCGCCACCTCCGAATCCCACCGGAGACCAGAACTCAGTTAGAGGCGCAGGTAGATTGAGGTCAAATCCACGGTGGCTGACGGAGGAGGAAGCGGCGGCGCCCTCAGATATTGTGATTCCACTGCTGTTATTAGCGTTGACGTTGCTATTACTGTTATTGTTATTGTTGTTGTTGTGATTGATACCTCCTTCGTAGTGGCATCGTTTGTGTCCACCAAGTGCTTGACCGGTAGAAAAACTCTTATGACAGATTGAACACTCGTGCATCTTACCGGCGGTGACGGTTGAGACGGATACAGTGTCGTTGAAGGCTGTGGATGGAGTTTCCAAAGAGGATTTACGGTGACTGGCTTTATGACCACCAAGTGCCTGATAAGAGGGGAAAGCCTTGTTGCAGACAGTGCAGCGGTGATTCAGCTTCACCGGCGGCGATGGTGGTGATGGTTGTTGTTGTGATTGCGAAGATGAAGATTCAATTTGGTTGTGAAAGTGAGAAACGATGTCGTTTTTGTTGTTTCTGTTGTTACCGCTTTGAGCGAGCATGATGAGGCAGAGAGCGAGATACTCTTCTTCAGTTGGTGGATTACTAATACGAGGTCGTTTTGAGCGTTTTCTTTTAACCAAAGACTCACTCTCACGAATCTCTTCCTTGTTGAAGGTTGGGAAGGGACTATTAGTGGGAGGAGAAGAATTGAAAGCTTCTAACTCTAAAGCCATCAATTAATTAAGCACTAATAATAAAAGCTAATGATTAATCGAATAGGATGGTGTGTATATGTAGAGTAGGAGGATATAATAAAAAGATAGAAAATGAGGCTTGTTGAGTGAGGAATGATATTGAGAAAATGAGGAGGGTAGGGGGTGTTTATATAGGGAAGAGGTAAAGAGTTGAGTAGGTACAAGAGAAAGAGAGTGAAGTCGGTCAACTAAAGACTATGAATGAAATGGAAGAGTGAGAAAGAGTACGAAGGATGACTTTTTCCAAGTCAAAACTATGTTAGTACGTCTGCGCTACCTTTCCATTTTTATTTCTTTCCAATGGGTCATGTGTGATGTATGTGTGACCATTACTTACTATTAACTAAGGTAATGCTTTTGGTAATCACAATTAGGGGATAGAGCTGTGGATGGATGAATGGATGTATACGTGGCTGTGCCAATCACACCTTTTTTTTTCTTGCTCCCCGTAAAACACCATTTTTATTTTAGATTTTATTGTTATTATTATTCTGAATTTTGACTCTATAATTTTGGATTCAAAAATGTGGGAATCTTGGGCTGTGCTTCCCACCCTTCTAAGATATTTGGTGACCTATTTTTTCCCAGCTTGTTTTTTCTTAATGTCAACGATATGTATCCTGATTAGTTCACGAGAGATATTCAATTTTTTTTATTTTGTTGATGGTAATTAAATCGTCAAAATAGTATTTATTCTTATTTCTTCATATTGTTTTTTATAATGAAAAATATTGAATACCGTTTATGCTTTAATGTATCTATCAAGGTTTAATTGTTAATTTCAATAAATAAATATTTTAACTTTTTTATTGATAATATTTTGACTAACAAAAGGAAAAGGAAAATATCAGATATTTCATACTTTTGAAAAACATGAATATACTCTAATGTTTATTTTACGATATTAAAAGTTATATTTTTATATAGTATTTGCTTATCACAAATTTAAAATACCATACAGAGGAAAATTGATTTAGCAAACTTATTTTCTATATATGACTCAATGAATTATTCAACTTGGTATTATTATAAACAGATTTTTTTTGGTCAAGAAAATACAAATAAAGTACTCTTACATTATTTTTTTAGGACATACTCTTCAAAATCAAATAAACTTTAACTTTTTTGCTGCAAAGAAAGTTTAAAATTTTACTAAATAACAAATAACCCTTGTATAATTTAATAATTTTACTTGATTTTGTGAAGGAAAGACATGATTAAGAATTGATAAATAAAATATCTTTGACTACCTTTTTACTAATTTTTTGAAAAAGCATCATTTTTCACTGGATTTATATAATTTATTATTTTATTACAATGTCATTCGATTTATCCAATAACTCTTTTAATAGTTTAAAATATTTTAATATAATAATTATTTATAATAATATTATTCCGATCATTTTATAAAATACAAATAGATTATAATTTAATTAAGAAAATTGATGCATTTGATTTATAATATATATATATATATAATTTATTTAATTAAAAATTCGATATATTTAATTAATAATATAAATCAAATATATTATTTTTTATTAATTAAATTATTATTAGTGAAGTAAAATAAAAATATGTTAAAATTGTATAGCATTTTCTTTCTGAGTGCATAGATGCATGAACCAAACTTTTACATCCGTATCCATCTTGATGTTGGTAGAGTCTGAGCACAAGCAAGCATAGTAATGGAATAATTTTTCGGTAGCAGTAAGTGTATTGGAATATGATTCAAAAGGAACCACATGTGTACTAATATACCAAAATTACTAAATAACACGTAATTGACTGTTTCCAGATTATTATATTTTTGGATTATTAAAAATTGACTCTAATATATTTTTGGATACAATGTATTGACTGTATTATATTACACAAAAAAGAAAATCTGAAGTAGACAGAGACGCCTCGTGGTTATAATAAAGATTAAAGGGCAATGTATGTATGAATGTCCCTCCACGTCATGGCTTTGATCACTAATTCACCATCGTGGTTTGGGCAACAACCTTCCCTCACTCACTCACTCACTCATCGTCGATTCGTTGGTTGGCACACACATGACTCTAACTACGCGCCACCTGTACTATCTTTTCAACCAAGTTAACCAATAACCGAATTATTCATTACTTTCATATATATTTTTTTATATATATATATATACAAATTTAAGGTAAAATAACATTGTACTCTTAGATTAGATAAACAATTTTATTAATTGTTTATTATATATAAGTGTTCGTGTAAAATTAGTTATTTTTTGAAGCTCAAAATAGTTTTGGAAATATTATAGATTATTTTAATAAATTACCTCAAATATAATTATGTAAGTGGCGAACTTTATTTAAAATAATTAAATATCAAAGTGATTTCTGGTTTAAAAGATTTGATGTTAGATACACCAAATATAAGCACCTAAATAGAATCTACTTTGTTGTAGCAAATATAATCGCGTGCCTGTTTAATTTATTACGAATTATAGAAAGTGATTTTTAAGTATATAATAATTTTAAAGATTAAAAAAAAATAGAATTTGTTTCATAATGAAAATTATTATTTTTTAAAAAAATCTAGTTATACAAAAATGATTTCTATTAGAAACAATTTTTTATTTCAATTTCTTTTAAAATTTTAATGTTTTTTTCAAAAAATTTAACAACAGATAAAAAAATCTAAAAAGATTATTATTTTGTGAAATGAAAAGTAATTATTAGAAAAAAACAATTATTATTATTAAAAAATTAATATTTTTTAGAAGAAAAAAATAATAGGTAACAAACATGCTAGAATAGTGTTTTATCTTTTATCATGTATATGAAAATTTTACTGAATTTTAAATTAATAAAATAGTATTATGTAAAAAAATCAATGCAATCAACTTAGAAAAAGTTATATAATATAAATGTAGACATATATTTATTTGGTCTCTAATATAAAAAAAAAAATATGTATATCTAATTTAAAAGAAAATTTTAACCATATTCTCGTTCATATTTAAATATAGAATAATACTTTCTTTTTTCTTTCTAGAAACGCGTTTTACCATATTCAATTCAGTTTTTTGTAAGACCAGTTTTCTATTTACAATCCGATTGACAACCACTTTTCTCGAATATTCAGGAAAAAAAATATCACAAACAAATAATTAATAATATATTACCTATTATAATCAATCATTTATTTTTCTTTTTTGAAATTTGCGTGTTTTGCATGTTTTTTTTTTAAAAAAGTGTGCATTATATAGTAACAGTACATACTAAATTCTAGAACTACATCTGTAGCAATATTGAAAGAGGTAAGTGTGTACGTCAATTGTTGTGTTTAATTTTATAATATACGCAAGAAAAAAAACGTGTTAAGTTAAAAGGGAGATAGAGAGTGAAGAGTAGAGAAGAGTGTGGTAGTGGAACTGTGGAAGAGAGTAGTTGCTTCACCGACGCAATAAAGAGAAGAAGAACAAAAAAAGTGTAAGGAATTAATACTGACACGCAACGCACAATTCTTCAATTTTGTGACACGTTGCTCCCATCTGCCTACTCCACATGTTCACCATAACCGACAAACTTCATCATATCATATCCCAATCGCCAAAATATTTGAAACCCTGTCTTTCTTTTTTTTTTTTTTTTGGTTAAAGTAGCTTTGAGAAACACTATCTTTCTATTTTTGTGAGATGAATTTTAGTTTCTTTTTATCTAAAATATGACTTTTTTTTTCTTAGAAGAAACTTTTATTGAAATATTTTTAAACATGTGGTGATATGTGCTACTCGACATTATATATTCATGCAAATAATTTTTCTTTTATTGAAGAAAAAGTTATAAAAAGTCTTAAGAAATTAAAAGAAAAATATTATTTTACAATCATTATTAGTAGTAAATCAACATACTATAATTTTCATTGAAAGTAAGGTTATACAACTTATTTATATATCAATAAGTTTTAAAGTGGATGTAATTAACCATATACTTCATTCCGTGTTATTAGAAAAGAGATAGTTTATCAAAGAAAAAATATAAAATAAAAATAACCCATTTTTTTAACTATATTGACTAGAGTAAAAAAAAATATTTCTATAAAAAATAATAGTTAAATTCATATACATAACTTAATATACGAGCATCAGTTGTTAGTGTATTGAAGAGAAAAAAAAATATTAGTATTAATAACAGTTAGATAAGAGTTCAAAAAGTTTTTGGTACTATAAATTGATACTGTGGGTCGAGTCAGACCTATAATATATAAGATTTATATATAAATACTCTATAAAAGTTTTAGAGAATAACTAACAATACATTTGATAATACATAATTTTTTTTATTAGTTGTAATTTTATCAAAATTATATAGACTCCACCTAATTTTATGAGTCCATTATAAAATTTAACATGTGTTTGATAAGTGTATGTTAACATTTTCTAAAGTTTTATATTTAACTCAAACTCATGGGAAATGAGCTAATATGAAATGAAAAAATTGTTATTAGATTAATTAAAAGTGATTATGATTTGGTTTTTTCGTATACAACAAGTTCTACTATAGTTGTCGAGTAATCGAACAAACAAGAAAATAAAATAATTTATTTACAGATCAAATTGAAGTGTTGTCATGCTGGATATGTGTGGATCGGAGTAGCGACTTCTTGGCATACCTTTATCCTTTATTGTATAATCTAGGACACTTCTTACACTTGGCATTTTTATCTATGGCTGCCGAATACTCTTCTCAACTGTACTAAACAATGTATAGTTGGAGAGGAAAAGAATTGGCAAAATTGTGATTGACATGACAATAATATATTAATAGTTAAAACGATGTTGATAATTGTAAATTGTTAAAATTTTAAATTTATTTATTTATTTGCTAAAATATGAGGTGTACATGGCCCATGTTGTGTCATGATCAAGACATCCATGTTTTGTGTGAATAATTTAAGACTTGGGTTTTATGCTTGGATCACTTGGTATTCCTAGACTTCAACTTGTAACCATCTCTTCCACTATTTATTCGAACTCAACTTTCAGCCACTTGAGTGTTCCTTTCCCACTTATAAGAAGTGGTGGCCAATAAGTTATCACAAAGTAGCGGCGATTTTAATTCTCACAAATAGTAGAAAATATATCATATAAAAATAACGGCAGTTTAATTTTACAACACTAAAAATATAGTAGTAGCTATTTTAGCTCTTACAAGTATGCGCAGTTAAAAGTTGAAAAAAATAGCGCCAACTTTAATTAGCTATTCATATTGCTCGTATTGAAATTGATATATATCACTTCAGATGGTAAATCGAGAGGAATAAAGCTATGTGAATGGGGTGTATTTGCAAGCACTTTGACACTCAAGTCAATATATGATTGAGATGGATGAGACGCATAAGAGATAACATATTTTATTAGATCACGATACATGGCTTATATAGTATGAAATAAGGTGGTATTGAGTTTGAATTAGTTCATAAGTCTAGTCTGAAACACGTATATTTCTTAGAAAAAATAAAAATTTGCTAAGAAAAAACCTAACCTATTGCAACTTGTAGGAAAAACTAGTGGCAACGGCTTATTCAGACACCAATTTTATTTTTGAATTTTTACTATAGAAGGCATCGTAAGCCGCTTTTACCTCTTCAAAATAGAAAAGACAAGAAAAAAGTTTATTTCCCTTTCTTTTTTTCTCTATAAATATCAATTTTTATCTTATATCACTCTCTAATTTTGTTTTCTCTTTTTTATATTCTTTAATTTTTTTTAGTAAGTTTTTTGCTCTTTCTTCATATTTATAAAACTATTCATCCATTTTTTTACTAAGTTTTTCACTCTTTCTCTCTTCACACAATTTCTTTTTATTTATAAAATTATTCATACATTTTTTTACTAAATTTTTCACTCTTTCTTTCTTCAAACAATTTCTTACTAAGTTTTTTTACCCTTTCTTTGTTGATACTATGTTTTTCACTTTTTCTTTCTTCACACATTTCTTTTTCTTTCTTCACACATTTTTTTTCTAAGTTTTTCAATATTTTGTCTTCCCACACTTTTTACTAAATTTTGTCTTTTAGTTTTCCTTTGCCTTCATTAATTATTGTCTTTTTATATAAAGTCCAAAACAATAAGACTGTAAAGTAGAGGTTGTGTAATACATATTGTATAAATCCAAAAGTGATTTAAGAAAAAAAGGGTGTTACCAGCTTAGTGAATCAGTGATATTGTGTAAAGTGTCGCAAATGTGATAATTATATTAGCACATATTTACTGAAGTAATATAAATTTTGTGTGTGATTTTTTTTTTAGTATACACAAAGCATTGTATCTATTTTAGTTATTAATTTTATAACACTCAAATAACTTTTTATATCAACTTTCATTAATCTAAATAACAATTTTAGATGGCTTTTGATTAATTTTTTTGATTTGATTGTGCTTTTAATTTTTTATTTTATTTAAAATTATCTTTAATTGTTCTATTTTTTAAATTGAGTTTTTGTTTCTCCGGTTTACAACTTGTGGAATTTTGTTTTCTTCCCTATATTTTTATGATAGTTTTATGTTCATTAATGATGTGAAGAAATTAATAAAATTGAATTTCCCTCATTAATCAATATTCTTTTTATTATTTTTTATTACACAAAGTTTCACGAACGTCTTTGTTTGTAACAACGTAAACAAATATTATGAAGAAAAAAGATATTTAATACAATTCTATTTTTATCCAACTTAGTTACAGTGCATATCTAATGAGCATCTTGCATCATTAAAAATAAATGGGACCAACAAAATCTCTTAAGTTGTAAAAATAAGGGGAAATTTGATTTTAAAAATATGAAGATTAATAACTATTTTGAATAAAATAAGGAGATTAAAAATGCATTTTTGTGAAAAATTTGAAGAACAGAGTTCTAACTTTTTAATGACATAATATATTTCTACTTCATATACTTTATAATTTTTTTTATTACAAAAACGATGAAATTTATTCATTTAAATTAAGAGTACACATCAACCGAGTATTATACAAATTTGTTAAAAATAACAAAGATAAATTCACGAATAAGTTCATATCATCATGTTAATAATATAAAATAATAAAATGTTTATAAATTTGTCAAAATTAATGTAATTAGAATACTCGTGCTTCTAAATCTGTAATATTTACGATGTTAAAGTAATTGATTAAATCTATCAGTACAAGATTAAAATTAATTTGTCAATCTGAACGAGATAAACACAACTATAAAGTGGAAAAATAAAAAATATTATAATAAGATGGCAAACAAAATAATACCATATAAAATAATAAAGTAACACACAAAAAATCTATATAAATAATCATATTTTAATTAAATGATAAAAAGTGACGTAAAAAGGTATTTCAAACTAAAAAAATGACTCAAATCACCAATCTTCTAAAATGAGAAAAACACAAGTCAAGAAAAAAAAAAATTAAAGACGATTAAGGGCTTGTTTGATTGTATTTTACTTTTTAGTTTTTAAAAATTATTTTATAAATAAATTTTAGAAAACTGTTTTTAAAAAGAAAATTAAAAAAAAATATGTTTTACAACTCTAATTTTTAAAACAGTTTTTGACTAAAGAGTTAAAAAAACAAAAAAAAAAATGAAAAGTAAAACACAATTTATCTGTTTTGTTTTTTTAGTTTTACAAAGTATAATATTAAAAATAGTTTTACAAAACAATTTTTAAAAATAAGTAATCAAAATAAATTTTTTAGTTTTTAAATTTTAAAAAATTAAAATAGAGTTTTTGAATGTGAATTTAAGTTTTTCTTTTCGAGGAGTTTGATGATAATAACATTCAATATATGATTTAACATAACAAATAATATTCTTCCCTCGTTTTTTCAATTTTTTTATTTATAGTGAAAACAAAGACCTAAAACCTCGTGCATATCACCTATAAACTCTCTCCATAGATGAATCTATAAATATATTAAGGGGGCAATTTTTGTTAATAATAAATAGTCTTCCCTGCATTTTTAAATATAAATTAAAATTAAAATGTATTTGATATAATTTATACTTAGTATTTGATTGTTGTTTATATTTAAAATTTTAAAAAAAAAATATAAAATTTGATTACAATAAGTTTTTCATACAAAACATAAAATAGTTACAAAAATGTAGAAAATTATATAATGATATTATATATAAAACAATTATGTATACACACATTGGCGGAGCTTGAACGAAAATATTAGGTGGTCAGATTTTTAAAATTTTAATACATAAATAAAAATGTATAATATAGTATTGTATATAAAAAATTTAAATTATAAATTCATAAAAAATACATTGACGATCAAACTCTTAACCTTTATAAGATAGAGCTAACTAATCAAACTTTGGTTTATAATTTTAATAATTAAAAATTAGTTTCTAATTTTTTTCTTTAAACACTCAAATTTTATAGTTTCATTGTTATATTTTGTCAATGTAATTTTTTTTACATTGACATCACATTGTAATCCTCCATAAGTGTGAAAGTAATTATAATAAAAGTTAATATTGACATAGTGTTAATAAAAGATAAATATTTGGTTTTAGTGTCATGCGATCTATTTTAAAATTATGTGAAATTAGATCTCAAATCAATAAAGTTCGAATTTATTGGTTTAGTTCAACTTGACTCAAACTCATAAAAAATATCAATCTAATTTATTTGGTTTTTGTTAAATTTTTGGGATCATAGAATCATTTGATTTGATTTATATATATATATAAAATTTACAATTATACCTCTAGATAAAGTTCACAACTCACATATTTAGAATTTAGGTCGAAAAAATTAGTTTATTTTATAATTATAGTAATTATTTTTGTAATTGTTTTTATAAATAATTCCCTTCAATTTTTTTTATATAATAGACATTTGAGTTATAATTTAATCCAAAAAAAATTGATGTGTTTGATTTATATAACATGGATAAAATAGATCAATTTTTATTGATCAAATTATAAGTCAAATGAATCTTATAAAAGATAGAGTAATGTTATTGGAACATAAAATTTAACACAACATGACACAAATACAATACTGTGTAAAATAAAGATGATCACATTTTGTATTTGTATTCCAATACACATTATTGTATTTGTGTCAAATTGTATTTTAATAACATTATTCAAACAAAAAAAATAAAGACTTAATTGTAGTTTTAATGTCCATATTTTAGCTGAAATCACGAAAATAGTCCCCCATTTTATTTATCCTCAATTTTGATCATGTAAACAATATAATTTTGGTCTAAAACTTGATGAAATGTCATTTTTTTTGCACTTATTTAAGTCACATCATGCCTTAAGATCTCGTGGTGCAACAATTTGTACTTGAGATCTATGATCATAAATGATGTGGCGTGACTTAAAAAAATGACATTCCATTATATTTTGGGTCAAAATTATGTTTGAGGGACCAAATCTAGAGAGAAATAAAATAGGATAACATTTTCATGATTCAACTAAAATAAGTAGACTAAAACTGCATTTAAATACCAAAGAAAAAATAGTAGTATTTTTTATAAAATTATTGGAGATTTTGAGGTGACCATGACCGTCCTATATTTTCAAAAAGATCGCCCCTGTATACACGTATTAATAGGTTGAAGGACTCTAGTGAAGACAATACATGTGTCTTGGTTTGGTGCCAGTGGCGGAGCTTGACCGAAAACCTTGGGGTGACCGACATAAAAATATAATATATAAATTAAATATATAAATAATATTATATAGCAAAAATTTAAGTTGTAATAAACATAAAGTGAAGTATCAAATAATTTAACTACATAACTTAAGAATACCTTAAAGCAATGCTCTACGCTCTTTAATTAACTTGAAATCATCAATAATAGACTCAGAACTGATACTTGCAGCAATTTCTCTTTCAATATAAACCGCCATGTTATCTGCCAAAAAGTTAGCTTCCATCTTGTTTCTTAACCTTGATATAATAATTTTCATTGTTGAAAAAGATCTTTCAGTTGTGGCAGTAGAAGCCGGAAGAGTCATGATAAGACGAAGTAGTCTATCAATCAAGTAGAAATTTTGCGTCTTTTCAGTTGCAACCAAACATGAGCACAATTCTTGAATAGTTGATAAATTATTCAAATTTAAATCTTGACGAGCATCAACCAAGAAATGTTGGAGTTGAAATTTCAAATTAATCTTCTCTTGCATGTTGAAATCCACAGGGTAATATTTTTCAACTAGAGTGCAAATTTTTTCAATGTTAAAAGCTTTATAATTATCCTTAGGAGTCAAAGCACAACTTAGAGCTAACAAATCCATTGATTACTCACTAAATCTGTTATTCAACTCTTGTAATTGTTGATCAATGACAATAAAAAATATTTCAACTCTAAAATAATGCTCTATTGTAACCTGACCTTGTTGAAGACGTGATCGTCCAAATCTTGTTGTTGAATGAACATCGTTGAGATCAGGAATTTCAATATCATGTTTTTCACAAAAAATCTTCACTTCAGTAAATAATGCATCCCAACCATCTTCTCTCAATGCTTGAATAAGATACTTTGTTGTTCCAACCAAACACATGACATTAACTATATCCTGAGATTGTTGTTGTAAGGCTTGACAAAGTATAACAGTTATCCCCATAATTACTTTCATCAAATGCAAGATAAATATAAAATCAAACGGCTTCAAATAATTATAAGCACTATCAACATCCCCACGTGTAGAATAACTTGTTCTTTCATTTATAATTTTTTTTAAAACAATACAAGTTGCCTCATACATATTTATCAAGCCACAAATAGAAGAGAAATGTGATCCCAAACGAGTATCCCTAGCTCGTTTCAAAGTACCAATTTGATTTATACCTTTACCAGTCACAATCTCAAATTGGTGCCGATGCTTGCCCCAAGGATCCGTATGTGGCTCTCACCAACTTAATTTTTAGTTCTAATAAATAAAACTTTTTAAACATATTCAAAATCTTCTTCCTAAAATATGTAATTCTTAATTCATCAATTAAACTATTTATAAGTAATAAGAAAACTTAATTTTTGGATAATATATATGTTTTAAGGAGATTTTTTATACTTAAAACATTTTCTAAAAAATATATAACAACTATCTACATATTTACGGTGTATAATTTGTTAAAATGTATATCAAAATTTTAAAATTTGTTTGAATATTTTAAATTTATGATACATATTTTTTAAATTATTATGATATCTATGATATTTATTTATTTTAATTTTAATATTATTTATTTTAATTTTAATATTGATATTTTTAACTTAATTAATGACTAATAATCATTATTTTCATTATAAATATTCTCTCGTTTTTTAAAAGTTAATTTTATAAGAAAAACAAAAGTACAATTAAATTAATTTTTTTAGATCAACAATTTAAAGAACTTGCTTGTGAGATATATTTTCTCTTTATATATTTTATAAGTTAACATATCTAAAACCTCTTACCTATCACCTTTAACCTCTCACCAAAAAAAAAAATTAATTTATAAACAAATTTATTAAATTACCGTATATATTAAGTTTTCAATTTGAATATTATATCTTCTTCTTAAACTCTTAGTTTAGCAACCAAATTATCTACGAAAGATAATAAAACTCTTTTTATATAATATATACACATTTATTTTATATCAATGGAATTACTCCACACTCATTAAATAATTTTCTGATTGTGATAAAAACAAAGAGAAAAAAGACTTCCCACCACTAAATTAATTTAAACGAGATAATAAATAATAATTAATAATTTTATCATCTTATAAAACAATGGTAACTTCTCCATAAAATCACTAAATAATCAATCAACAATTCATATTGGCTTAGTGTGTAAAATTGTTTAGAGACTGCAAATTCATTATTTATTAAAATTAATTAAACTTAAAAAAAAAGTGTAATTGAATTTTGGGTTCCAATTTAATGAAGTTAAGGAGATAACAACGGGTGGATGAAGCATACCCTAAGCGGTTTACCCCTTTCAAACAATTCTCAGTACCAATGTCCTCCTCTACTCTCTCACCATCACTCTCTTCGCCTTTCCTTCACGATTCTTCACCTTCTCGCCATGGACACCTCGATGCTTCAAATCCTTTTCTGCAAAGTGCTCCCTCGACCATATCCCCAAACAATTCAGAAAGGAAAATCTCAAAGACGGATGTCAGTTTTTTCAACTTTTTCCTTTTCTAATTATAATTTACTCTCTTTGATTTTGTTTCGGTTAGAACCAAAATTATATCCAAGTAAAACCCACCACTTCTACCACTGGTTTCTGAGATAAATTACAACACAAAATGAATTGAAAATGCAACTTTTCATCTAGGTTTTCATTATTTTAGGGTTTTTGGCTATGTGCATTGCAGACTGAGTTTAATTGAACGGTGTTTTCTTTACTTTAGTGTTTACTTTTATCATAATCGTTTGTGATTGTTTACACCCGTTAAGTTTCAAACCAAATATTACACACCCTTAAATCAGTAGCAGAGTTTGTGAATTTTGTGCTCAAATTGCTGGAAAAGAAAATAGCGAAACACCATGAGTTCTGCTTGTAAACACTAGAATACAAAATATTCGGCAAGGTTATGTGAAGTTTGGGCTAGTTTAATACTTTAATTACAGTTTCAGTGTATTTAAGATCTTCAAGGTGAACAAGGGGGGGTAGGTAAATGTAAGGCTTTAAATTGGTGCACACAAATCAATTTAGATGAGAATTTAAGGAATGTGGAGTGAAATTAACCCCAATAAAAGATATTCAAAGAGGTTATTTTTCAAGTCCAATTGAATAGTTTGAAAACTGGGTGCGTAGCCCCAACCTTGACTTGTATCTTCTGTATCATATGCAGTGATGGATAACTACAAGAATGCACCCCAGTTTCTATATGGTCTTACTCCCTCACAAATGGACATGTTCGTGAATGCAGACAATCCTATGCATCAGATGTCTGAAAAAGTTACCGAGGTTCTCATCATTTATAACCTCATGATATTATTTAAGTCACTGATTTGTTATCGCAAATTTGTCTACTAATTACTAATCTAATGATCGATTGAGGAGTTGATTTGGCAAGGCATCCAAATATTATTATAGCATGTTTAATTGTTCAGAAGCACTCTTAATATTAGTGATTGTGACAGGAAAGCATTTCATCTGCTAAAAGTTATTTGAATCATAGTGGGATGGGTAGGGTATCTTGCACGGAGAATAATGGCTCTTCAAGACACAGCATGAGTGTTAGTATGTATCAAGGAGGTAGGGGAATGGGAAGGCCCAGAAAAGCTCCACCGGATTTGCCTTCTTTGCTTTTGGATGCTCGGATATGTTATCTGGGTATGCCGGTAAGTATCGTGATATGTTTTGTTTTGATCTCAATATTGGCACTGATGATTACATTTTTTTCCAATGCTTCTGTATATAGATATTTAATGTTGTCATCTTGATATTCCTTTTTATGGTTCATGCAGATTGTACCAGCTGTGACAGAACTTATTCTGGCTCAACTTATGTGGTTGGATTATGATAACCCTGCCAAACCCCTTTATTTATATATTAATTCGTCTGGGACTCAGGTAATTTTTAATAGTCATAGCTCTAAAAATTATCCTTGTAATGTATGATGTGATTATTATTTATATAAATGGCTTTTCTTTGCTTTATTTTTGGTTTAGAATGAGAAGAATGAGACTGTGGGATCAGAAACTGATGCTTATTCCATCGCTGATATGCTTTATGTAAGTTGTTATCATGAGTCACACACCTCTTTCACACCAACTGCAATGTTGTGTTTGGTTTATCACTTTGAACTCATTGTAACTTGTGCTTTTATTAATCTTTTTTTCCTTTCGACCTATAGTATGTCAAATCAGATGTCTATACCGTGAATTTGGCCATGGCATATGGCCAAGCAGCAATGCTTTTGGCTGCTGGAAAAAAAGGTTATCGTGCTGTACTGCCACATTCATCCAGTAAGATTCCTACTTGTGTAAAATTTTGAAAAATATTGTTTGAATGCACTTGAATCTGAATAGTGAATAATTTGTGATGTATTACATGAATGATGTGTACAATATTTATGTACATGGTTGACAGAATCAATCCCTAATGTTTAGGGATTATGAACAGCTGACTAAGGAAACTATTAAATCAAATCTGATCTATACAAATTCAAGCAATATCAAGCAATTGCTTACACCTATATTTGTGTCGTTTTGGAATTACGAACTAGTGCTGCCTTCTAGGTTCTATAAATATGATACACGAACATATTTGAAAATGGACAATGGACTACTGATTTTGTTGACTGCCATCTATTTTATCGTTATGTAATACACCTTTTGTTCAAACGGCTACTTCGGTACTGTCCATCTTGTTAAGAAGTATATTTTGGATAATTAATTTAGTGAATTTTAGTTCATCGGGAGACCTAGAACAAGCAGGGTAAGCTATGATCTGTGTGAATTTCAATTGCAGTACTCAGTATAGTACATTGAATTGGTTGGGTTGGCACCTTGATACATGTTTGGGTTCTGCATTAGTTCAGTGAATTTCCTCTATTCTTTTTTGTTCTTCTGGTATCTAATTATATATCACATGCAAAGTCTCTTTTGAGCAATACAATTTTTTCTCCTCTTCACTACTTGTGATATTATTTTGAGGCTATACATTGTATAGCGTCAACAGTGTTCATTTCTGCATCGGGTCTTAATGTATACTACCTCCGTCTACATATAAGACCCTCTTGAGATTTTTCTGTCCCTTTTTATTAGACCCTTTTCATATATTCAAATGCATCAAATATTTCTTTACTAAAATATCCCTAATTATGTTGTATCTTTTTTTCCAATCTACAATAAATAGATGCTATAATAAAAAAAATAGAAACTAATTCTCTCTCCTAAAGGGTAAAATTGTAAAACAACACTAATTTTCAACAAATTTAATACAATAATTTACTTTCTGTGAGTTTGGAAGTAAAATATTTTAATACCTGTGATTTAGTCAATAGGGTAATATATTTAGGGATGGAGGTAGTAGTATCAAAAGTGTTCATTTTTACGTTGAGTTTGAACAAAGGAAATTTCTTTTGTCAGATTGCTATTTTTTTCTTTCTTCATAAAGCAGGAATATAAGTGATTGTATACTTATTTTTGTCTTACAGATTTGGTGGCAAATAAAGATGTATGATTTTAAGCATTGCCTTCTCTTACTGTGTGGGTTTTAAATTTTTTCTATTGCAGCAAAAGTATTTCTCCCAAAAGTCCACAGATCAAGTGGTTCTGTTGTAGATATGTGGATTAAGGTATGCGAAATTTGTACATGTTTGTTGTCTTCTCTCATTGTATTGTCTCTCTCTATCATTGTTTTGGACATTCTTTTCATCAATTATATCGGCAAATACATACAGGCAAAAGAGCTCGAGGCAAATGCCGATTATTACATTGAGCTGGTGGCAAAAGGAACAGGGAAATCAAAGGAAGAAATAGCTAAAGATGTCCAGAGGACTAAATATTTCCAAGCACAGGAAGCCATAGACTACGGACTTGCTGACAAAATAATGGACTCAGGAGAAGCTGCATATGAAAAACGGGTAATAAATATTTCGTTGGTATAAATGTTCATTTTCCTTCAACATTTCATGCATGATAATATATACTTATAATTACTTTCTTGATCAGAATTATAATGAAATGCGCGCTACAAGAGCACTCAGGAGACAATCTGGTGGGAGCCCTCAAGCGGCTCCTTCGGGACTTTAGGTTATTTCACACAAAAAATATTATGTTTCTTATGCATTTCCATATACAAAACCTTTAAAGGGTGTTGGTGGGTTTGGTTTAAGTCGATAGCTAGTATAGAAAGGTGAAGCAGCTATCTTCTCTTATATCGAGGCCAGATGGAATTTTCACCAGTTAGTATCTTGAGTCTGTATCTTGGCTTTGGGGTTATCTGTTATGGACTTGTATTACATGAATTACCCATGCTTTGTTTCAACTAAAGAAAATGACCAGGCCTTGGGGATTATTTTCTTAAGTTGTAAATATCAAATCGTTATCAGATGAACTTCACGGCTGCATTATATTTTACCTTTGTTTCATTTTTCACAGCATATTGGGCAGAGTTGTTTCTTTGTCTGTCACCGAATAATTGAACGGTTCGTCTCAATTCGAATAATTAGATAAATTCATGTAGTTTGAAAGTGTGAGGCTGCAATTCCACCATTAATTAAGTATATATTTACTTTTGATTAGTTTTATAAAATAAAATAGTTAATATATCTAATTTAATTTTTTTTCTTCCAAATATTTGTATGAGCTACATGAATATTCCAAATAATTTTTTTGTTATGTATAAGTTTCTGGAAGAAAACACCTTAAAAACAATTTGACATATTTTCTTAATAGCATTGTAAATTGTAATGCATGTACTGCATCGAATATTGAATTGTATTATGAATAGTTATTTTGAATTATAAAATTTAAACAGAAAAAACTTCTGAAATAAAAATGCAAAAAGAAGGTATAAAATGTAAATAAAAATATATAAGAAAGAAAAGTATAAAATATATAAAACGGAAAAACTGTGTTTCATTGAGACAAGATAAAATAAAATAATGAAAATTAATTACTTTTCTATTTTCGTGTTATTTCTTCTTTTAAAAAACAACATACTTTAACATACTTCAAAGTTTTAGTATTTAAGAGCACGCAATTAGAAGTGTAACTTCTTTGTACCGAACCAAATACAAATGATAGATAATAGGCTCAAGTCTCAACCCACAACGAAACCAACCACGTAATTTTATTATTATTTTTTCTTAATTTCACAAACAACTTTAAGCAACCATCCAATTGTCCCTTTGAAAGTAAAATAGAAAGGAAAATTAACCTCAAATGAAAGTAACAACCATTGGAAACATGAGAATTTGACTTCTAAAAGAAAATATACGACCTGAATCATTCATGGGGTAGTAGGCAAATTAGTTTTTGCAATGACATGAGGAAAATGATAAAAGAAAACATGTGATAATCATCAAACATGGTTCAAAAGAGAGTCTATGAAGGTAAAAATATTATACTTTACAATTAAAAATTGACCGAATAAAGGAAAAAAATAGATTTAAGACTCTAAACTAAATAGAATAAAAAAAAATATCATTTTGATATTCATTTTTGTAATTTGCTTAATATATTTTCCCTTACAAGCAAATACCAAACCTAAATGTATGTTTTTCTATAATTAAAAAAAATCCTATATTTAAAATAAAAAGAACCTTGAAAAGAAAAAAAAAACTGTAAAAACTTTACGGGCCAGGCCCATCTTTAAAACCTGGCCTGTAGAGTTTTTTTGACTGCAAATAATTAATTAGAAATAAAAAAAAAAGTGAAACAGATCTCGGTAAGAAACGTAGAAGAGGGGGGTTTGGTTTCGCAGTGAGCTAAGCCTATTATCAAGACATAACAACAATCTAACTCTCAGCAATTATGTCTCTATGATTATTATTATTTGATCATACTCTTCGCTTTAATCTTCCCTTTCAAATTTACCTTAATTTTATCCAAGTTTTCATTTCATAATCATATATATCAGATTCAAAATTGGATCATAACCCTCAATGCAATGGTGGTCTGCAAATGTCGCAAGGTATCGCTCTTTTCTATTTCCCCTCTTTTTAAACCCTCAATTCGGTTTTTCCAATCTTGCTTGATTTGTTCATAGCTGGCTATATAGATCGGATAATTGTTAATTTTATCATCATCAATTCAGATCAATGATAGGTGATTGTGATCTACGTGCTCTTTTGCATTTTATTTTATTCAATTTTTTACTTTATTTTATTTAAATTGTTGATAGATAAATGTGATGATAGGAATATAGAATTTTTGAAGTGTTTAGTATTGGTGTATTGTTTTGTGTGAATTTCGTTTTGTTGATTATTTTGTGGAGTTGTTTTAGTTTTTTTTTCCTCCCCCATTTCCTTGATTTGTATTAGAATTTTGTACTAATGGCATGTGTGTTGGGTTTTCTGTGGTGTTTTGTTTAGGCTACTAAGCTATATTGCTTCGTGCACAAAGTTCCTGTCTGTGGAGAATGTATCTGTTTCCCGGAGCACCAAATCTGTGTGGTAAATTTTTTTCAATTTGTATCTCTTATTGTCCTCTTCCATTTAATGTTCTATCTAGGCTTTGTTCTCTTGTTCTTTCATTCTTTATTTTAATATATAAATTTTTTTCTCATTGCTTATTGTTCGAAGACTTTAATTTGATTCTGGTTTTTGCTTGAACTTTATTAGGACATTGTTGTGGAGATAACCCTGAGCTTTTTATTCTGGGAATATATATATATATATTGAGAGGAGGATAATTAGCTACGAAAGTTGATTTGATATTATCAATACAAGTTTCTTTTAGGGTCTATTTCGTATGAGAAAACATGTTTTTATTTTATTTTCTGTTTTCACTAATAATTAATAAAATGCTGCTTTAGTTTCTCTTTATTTCTTATTTTCAAATATTTTATATAGAAAACGACAATACAAATAAAAGTTTTCCCTGGTTCCTAGACAAATCTTTGAAAACATTAAGTCAACTGAAAATAAAATGACTTGGCTTATTTCTAATTAATTATTAGTAAAAGCAGCAAAAAAAATTTCAAACCAAATAAATGTTAAAACCTTATTTCATTTATGGTGATCTTCATTTGGCTTTTCAAACAATAATGAAGTTTGTGTTTTCTCCAAATATGGTTGTACCAAACTGTGGAGTTAATGGGTTTAGGCTTTCATTAATTCGTTTGTTTTGTCGTCTTTCATAGATACGGACATATTCAGAATGGGTTATAGATGGGGAGTATGATTGGCCACCTAAATGCTGTCAATGCCAAGCCGTTCTAGAAGAAGGGAGTGGATCTCAAACTACTCGACTCGGTTGCTTGCGTATGTGATTTTGCTTTTGTATTCCTGTGAAATAAAACCTTTTGAACTTGCACTGGCTACATATTAAAAAGGACAACCTGGTGCTGCAACTGATTACATGTTATAAATTTAATTTTTGTGTAGATGTTATCCACACAAATTGCTTGGTCTCACATATCAAGAGCTTTCCTCCACATACTGCCCCAGCAGGATATGTGTGTCCTTCATGTTCCACTTCAGTAAGATTCACCTTCAAATGATTTTAGTCTTACTAGCAAGTAGATTTTTGGTTGAAAATAGAGTATTTTCTTACATGCTTTTAACTTATAGACATTATGTGGTTTTGTTCAGTTATGTTAAAACTTCAAAACATTGTTCATGGTGTTCTAGGTACCTTGAGCGATGTGTACAAACAGGGAAAGAAAATCAAAATGTTAATAGATAGGAACACCCATACACCATAAGGAGATCACTAGTGTCTCATTTAAAACTTTGAGCTAATGCACTGTCTTAGCAAATATTGTCATGACTTGTTATACTTATATTGGAATTACTCTAAACTGAAAGTTAGTCTCTTGATTAGCTATGCTGAAAAACCATATTTTGGTTCACGGTGTTCCAGGTTCCTAGGCAGGATCGTGAGTTTGTAATGGAGAGGGAAAAACTCACTCCAGTAGTTATAAGGAATGGGGATAATGGAGAGGGGCTTGTTGGTTGTAATTATTTTGTGGGAGCCGAGACTTATCTCTGGATTGGAAGGGTTTCATCCCTTTCTTTCATGTAACCGTCTTTCAAAGTGATACCAATTTCTGATAGAGTTTGTTCTATCATATTCGTTAGTGGCTTGTTACTTTAAAAGCATTATGTAACTGCATGTCTTAGGGTACTTACATGTAAAGTAGTTGTTTAGTCAAATAGAAGCACAATATGTATTTAAAAATTGAAACTCAATTAGCTACATACATTATACACATGAAAACAATTCTTAACCCCTTTAGAACGTTCTTCATGCATTGTATGGAAACAATTCTTTTTTTTGTTTGTTGATGTTTCATGTTTGTGAAATAACTCGTGCAGATATGGCCTCCCAAAAGTGTGAAAGATTCGGGATCTCGTCTTCATTCCAAGTTGAAGGAAGCTATCATGCTGGTAATTTATGACATTGATACTATTTGGTGGGATCTCCTTTTTTTTCTTCTTTCATACACTGGTGTCTCACATTGTCATTTGTGTTTGATAAAAATATTTCATTCTCACCCTTTTGGAATATTGATTAGAAGTGAATTGGGACTATGATGGATTTACTGGCAGAATGTTTATAGTTATAGAATCCCTAATATCTCCAATCTTTGTCAGTCTTATTGCTTCTTAGTGAAATAGTATAATATGGAATGTCAACATTCTTCAGTTCAGTGTCGGAACTTACTGAACTGAACTAATCACATGATTTTATGTTACTTCATACTTGTAAATGCATGTACTACTAATATCTTCAACACTAGTCCTCTTTCACACCCATCTCATTTTAGTTCAGTATCTTAATGGTTTCTTTGAGAAAGATGATATTAAGTGCTTATGAATATATCCATCGGGAAAACTCATTCATGGCATCACGCCTGATTTTTTATGAAATGGCAAGTGCTCAATATTTGTGATGTACCACTGATCTATTATTATAGTGGGAAATTGTTGATCATTGCTGCAGATCAGTTGCCTTTTTATAACAAAAATGTACATCTGTTTTCTTTTGTGATAAGTTTCTTTGCACTGCAATTTTTTTCCTTGTCCTTTTCTTATTATATAAATTATTTTTTTATTAGTTTTTACCTACTTTTGTGCAGACTGGTATGGAAAAGAATATCTTTGGAAATCATCCAGTATCGTTGTCAGGGACAGATTCACGCAGTCCTCCACCTGCATTTTCTTCTGATCCATTGATTAGTAGGGAAAATCTTGGAAATTCAGAGTCAGTAGATGGATCAAAACTTTCTAAACTTACAGTTACAGATATTGTGGAGATAGATGATGCTAATTCATCAGGAAATTTCATCAAAAGCTCAAGTCCAGTTGGTGTAAGAGGATATCTTTAAGTGTGCTTATTCCGTGTTTATAAATATCTTCCATTTTAATGAGTAGGCCTGAATTTTTTCTGGTTTTATTCCAATGTGAGTTGTAAACTCTGTTATGCATTTGGTATTTTTTTCTTGTATAATTTTGTTCTTGTTGCAAATAATATAGCCTGGTGCTACCACAAGGAAGGGATCACTTCACGCTGATCGACAAAACTCTGAAATCTCATACTATGCTGATGATGAAGATGCGAATCGCAAAAAGTATACAAAAAGAGGTGATATAGTATTTTTTATTTATTTATTTGAATTTTGAACACTAAGTTTGTATTTTATTTGACAAGTCATCTGCCATTCATGTTGGCTTCCTCTGGTCTTATGTACAGAACTTGTGTAGTTCAATTTATTAATTAAAGTTTCCCCCTTTGAAAGTGTAGGTCCATTCCACCACAAGTTTCTTAGAGCATTGCTTCCTTTCTGGTCCACTGCTTTACCCACTCTTCCAGTGACTGCACCTCCAAGGAAAGATGGGTCAAATGCAACCGAAGCCTCAGAAGTCCGTACACGACATCCAAAGTCATCAAGGATGGACCCCAGAAAAATTCTTCTCCTGATTGCAATCATGTAGAGCTCTTTCTTCTCCTGTCTAATTCATATATTAATAAATAGGTGAAAAA
This sequence comes from Cicer arietinum, assembly GCF_000331145.2. Taxonomy (NCBI): domain Eukaryota; kingdom Viridiplantae; phylum Streptophyta; class Magnoliopsida; order Fabales; family Fabaceae; genus Cicer; species Cicer arietinum. Next base: position 14,466,874 of record NC_021163.2, on the reverse strand, counting down.
ATGAAAAATCAGGGATCTAAAATTAGTGCAATTTAAGTTATTATTGAATGACGAGCAATGCCTCATCACATATAGTGTTAAGGGTGAAGTGGGGGAACTACTAAGTAACCGTGCTGGCATTTTATTGCCCTAAGTAGTATATCCCAGGGTTAAAGTAACTTATAGGTTGTTTTGATGCAAACGAACACTTACAAGTTGCACCACATTCTCTCCTTGCTCCCAGAAAATAAAAAGGAAAGAAAGCAAAGAAAGATATCAAAATATAAATAGCGAAGCTCTAATTCTACTACCCTGTATATAAACTCTAAGTTTCAATTATGCTGTATACTGCTAGTTTTTAACTGATGAAGTTATTTTCCGTTTGCAGGGCGTGCATGGCAACTATGGGTATATTATATTACAGACTTGTACAACGGGGTCCCGGTGAAGAGCTTCTTAATGATGAATAAGCTGTGCATGGAGTGCTCTAATAGTCACGAGGTATTCAGCGGCTCCATTTTTTATATTGCTTGTTACTGGTGCTTCAGCTGTTTGGCCTCTTTATTTGGAATAGAGTCGCTGTTTCTGGCAAACATACAAGTAGCTGGTTGATAACTTGTTATTTGAAATGCCTATGTCAGTGACGTGTTACATGTCATCCATATTTTGCTCTTTGCCCTCAGTTTTGGTGTCCATTTGAAATGTAATTGCAGATTGAGATTTATATGTTGTTCTCTTATTCGGATTAAGTTGTAATTATCTGGAATCTTCAAACCTCGGAGGTCAATTTGTCTCGACCGGTTCAAATATAATTTGCATGTTATTAGCAGACTCACATTTTAGGGTTTGTTTAAGAAATGAATTTATAGCTTATAAGTTATATCGATTTTTGAAAAGCTAGTTTTTGAATTTATAATTTATTATCTTTTTTTTGTTAATTTTATCTTTATTATTTTCACTAAAATCATTTTTTATCATTTATAATATATTTATTTTAATTTTAAAGTAAATAATAATTTAAAATAATTTATTTATTATTATCTAAAATAAAATTAATAAATAAAAGATACTATATGTCAGATTAATAAAAAATAATTTTTATTATTAACTTTAAAATATTGATTGATATAAAATTTATTATTAAGAATATATCTTTATATTATTTTACATTTTTAGACTAATTAAATGACTAAATTTATCAAACATTTCAATTAACATATCAGTTGAAATATTAGTGGTAATATCCATGTTGATTTAGGACTTATCTTTGAAGCAGTATTTCACTTAATGCTTGATAGGATGTTTAATTTTGAGCCTACAAGAGTACAAATCACAGGCATATGTTTTCGAATTTTGCTTTTGTCATTTTTTCTACTCATCGGACAGATGTAAATCTAAGTCAACATTTATCATGCGGATTTTTTAAATTAAATTTGGCATATAGTCGAGATTTTTTATACGTGTAACTTAAGTATTAAACCGTTATAATTATTAGTACCAATTATCTGTTTTCAAACTATTTAAAACAAAAATAAATGTCAGCAAAAAAAAAATGAAAAAAATTAGTTATCATTTTTCTTTTGAACCTGAGATTTTACTCCCTCGGTCTCAGAATGTCTGTAGCTTAAGTGAGAAGATTTGTTTTAAAATAAATATTATTTATAATTTTTAATAGAATTTTAATTATTATATTTTTTATACTATTCATTGATAATTACTCTATGCATAATTTAAAAAATATTATTATACTTTATATTGATAATAATAAAATCTTTATCAATAATTAAAATAAATAATTTGAAAAATTAATTATTTCTTTTTTTTAATTATAACATTTTTTAATATGTATAAATCGCAACACGGAGGAGTAAAACCCAAACCCATTCAAATAATCCTTTGGTGTATGAACAATATTAATTTGGATAAAGCTGTCATAAAAATACTATTATTGAATGACGTAGGCGGTTGTTACATCACTATTATAACAATCATCATAAGAAAGAGCATCATAGTTCTCAAATAACAGGCTGAGAAGGTATAGAAATTTGTCTCCTTTAATATAAGAGTAAAGTACATCTGGGGTACTGCGCATGCCCAAAGAGTTCGAGGAAAATTTTAGTATTTTCTTTCCCTCCTCAAAGTCAAATACTTTATTATGAATATGACCACTATTATCCAACCTTTCGACCTCTTCATATGTCAAATTTAAAAAAATACGAAAATCTCGAAATTGGCATGTAATGTGAACATATAATTCACCAGTCCCACAATAAATGTTACAATCACTTGTTACAAAGTAAAAGGTAATTATTTAAAAATGATATACAACTAAAAATAATAATTAATATTATACTAAAAAATAAAAACGGTGTTTTAATTTCATACACTAAAATATTTTTCTCTAACATTGCTTGTTATAGTAAAAACAAATAAATTGATATTAAGAGGTTCAAATTCTTTATATTTAAGGTGCACGGATCTAATCCCTACACTATTTAAAAAATATATATGAATTTAATTTTAATAGATAATGCATATTTTAGTTAGGGATGAGAATATGTTAGACTGACTAACAGAGGTCTATGACTTAGTCTACGTTAGGTCCAGGTTAGACCATACTTTTTTTTTAAACAGATAAAACCAAAACTTCTAAAAAAGTTTATTTAATTAAAAATGTCAAACTACATATACATAATAAGTATTTTATGCTTATTAGGTCAGTCTATTTAAATAAATATCAATATTATTATTTTTACTAATTTAATTATTATATTAAATTTTGATATTTTTGTTATATATGTTCAACTTTTAGTAATTTATGTATATTAATCTTATTTAGGTTTTGAGATATTTAAATATATTATATAAAATGTAATTTAAGTATGATGTATATAAAATCATATTCTTCAAAATGTGATACTAAATATTAAAATAGAACTTTATTTTATTGACATATTAACTCGTTAATCTATTTAAAAATATGTTTGATTACTTTTAAAATGTTAAAATGAAATAAGTTTTTAAGTAGATTAATAAGTCATATCAAACTTCTATCAAAGTGAGACTCATCTCATGCCTAAAAATCAAGTCTATGACATACCACATGTCAGACTTAGATTTTGAATTTTTTTGACGGATCAAACTCAAACTTAGTAAATTCTAACTCGACTTAATCTATTCTCACTCATAACACTGATAGTTTACCCTTTAATTCAAATGTCAAAATTGTGAAAAGAAGTTGGTAAATCAAATTATAAGAATTAATTAGGTCAAAAACCGGAGCCATGTCCAATATGAAAAGTGGATCGGATCGATTGATTAGGTTAGTAAACGAAAGTTTTTGCAGTTGGACCGGCCGAAATGGTCCTAATCGGTGCACTTCTATTCAATTCAATGCAAACCAAATATTAAACTCCAGTGCACGGTGAAAAGGGAAAACCAAAACTGAGATATAGAGGATAAGCTATGTTCAATATGGGAAATAAAAATATCATAATTATTAGAAGAGTTAGACTTTACAAATAATTTAAATTATATTTTTTATGATATATATTTTGGATTCTTTATTTATGATATATATTTCGTATTTGTATTTAGTATTTATTTATAATTTTTCTTTTACAATAATTATGTATAATTTATTTAATATATATATATATATATATA
>NC_021163.2:14443454-14463133 GCF_000331145.2 Cicer arietinum | reverse complement strand
TATATATATATATATATATATATATATATATATATATATATATATATATATATATATATATATATATGATGTAAAAATATCTTTCAATAAAATTATACAATATAAAATATATTAGAAGTATAATATTTATTGTTTTACAAAAATGATTTATTATTCTTTAATACAACTTCATATACTTCTTTAATACACCTGTTTGTTATCAATATATACACAATGACATATTATCAATATTAACATTAAATATTTTTATTATATATTTTAGTTTTGTAAGACTTATAAAATAAATGAATTCGGTATGATATGTATTGTTCAATATAAAATTACATGTCGTAAATTTTTCAGAATTTTTAAATATTGATCGGATTATCAGTCATATGATTTAATTACTAATCTATTGGTTCATTCAGTGATTCAATGTTGTGATTGTGTTTATCTCCCATCTGAACATTGTATTGATAATCCGTCTGAGCTTTAAAACACAGCTTAAAAAATAAAATTAATAGAAAAAAGAGCAAAATAACTCATCAAATTCAACCTATTGTTAAAATGAACATTCTTCAGCTTTTTGACTTTCGGTGGATTCAAAGTAGTTTAAATCATCCAATATTGTAGAGCACAAATGGTTGACAAATGAAATGTCAATCTTTTAAATAAAACAAAACAAAAAAGAGTACTTCCACGGTTTTGAAGTCAAATATCGTACTATGATAAAATAAATATAATTAATTAATTGCTGCCTTCATTGACTTGCATTGCCTTCGGTTAGGAGGTTTTTTCTTCTTCCAATTGATGGACCAACAACCATTAACCCAAGAGAACAAGACAAGAAAATAATATATCATTGGTGGTGTTAATTAGCAGCTCTAACTACAAAAATCAAAATTACGTAAATAATATACATCACTATTTAAAAAATCAATTAGAAATAATTAAATAAATTTTTTAATTATAACAATTATACTAATTAATTTCTTTTACATAGAATTAATGGTCAAGAATAATATAAGATCTGCATTTTTTAATTTCATTTATTTACGAAAAAAATATTTATTAGTGTTTGCTCATACCGACTATATGTAGTCTATGATATGCCCAATTCAAATATATGTTGATAAATCATATGTAAATTTAAGAAAATGTTAAATTTGAAGACAACTTTCATAAATTATTTTCTCAAAAATATAATATCGATGAAAGAAGTCATTTATATCTATAAATATCATATCAAAACAAAAAAACATAAAACGTCACGTTACAATGGCGAATAAACTAACGTCGCATTCAAACAATAAAATTATAAATGAAACACGAAGAAAAATAAATTAAATAAATATGAAAAAAAATATTTATTTAAATAAAATAAAATAATAATATAATTTGAAAAAGTAATTTAAAAAGAGAACTTAGATTTCTTTTAGGAGAGATGTGGCGGCTGTTTATATATATATATATTGATCTGAGCTCTGAGATTACAATTGATTATCATAAAATTTGTATTCAATTCCAACATAAACCTTTCTTTTGAAGGCCACATGATAAAAAAAATTAGTAGCAATAACCGAAATTGATAAGTAAATACTATTGCCAGCTGTTTCATTCAAAAAATGAATACACAAATATCTTCCAAGGTCGTACCCCTGCCGGCTTATTAGTATTTGGCTATGTTAAGTTCACACACTTTTTTCCTCTACAAATATAAATACTATTATATTTTTTTATCCTTAATAAAAACTTAGAAGTGTAGTATCGATGGGATATTTTTGAGATCTAGTTTAACTAATTATATATCAATATTAATACGTTGAATATATATGATAATTATATCATTTAGATATAAAATTAATAATATAATTAATATTTTTATTTTATATATTGATGTACCTAATGTTATTTGTATTATATATAATTAATTTCAAATTTGCATAAAATTATTTTAAGATATTTAGTTATATTAATTAGAGGTTTATTTTAGAAAATAACTAATAAATATATTTGGTAATTTTAAAAGATACTTATATTTAAATACAATTTTTTAAAATGAATGCTTACCTCTAGAAATGGTGGAAATATGTATAATCTAAAATGTCAATTATGTATAGGCATATTATTAATTCAAATGATTTCAAAATAGGTAAACGCAAGCTATGCTAGAAACATAATCACATTTTCTTTAATACTAAACTAAGAATAGTACAATTAAATTGATTATAAATTGAACAATTCTTCAATCAGAATAAAATAACATGTTTTTCTAAGAAATTACATATTTTTTCTAAGAGATTCGATTGGATATAAATAAATAAAACACACACACAAAAAAGTATAACATAAATGATTAAATAAATTTAAAATCAATAATTAAGTGAAGTAATCTGACTTTTTTTTTATTTGATCAAAGTCTGAAAAGAAATATATAAATGTCTTACTTTTTAGTCTCAGTTGTTCGTCGTAATTTGAGGATGCAGCGATATGAATTTTTTTTTTATCTCTTAATAGAAGGTCGCATTCCGAAGACGCGACCATCTATACTATATTTTTTTATTGTCATTTTATAAATAATTATGTTAATTATTAATTCTGTTTACTATAATTTAATAAATTATAAATAATAAAAATATTTTAAAATTCAAAATACTATTAATAAAATAAAATAAAATATATTAATAAATAATAATAATAATAAAACATATCGTTGTATCCCCAAGGAGATAAATAAAAAAAAGTCAAGTAATATCTCTATATATAAATCTTTCCTTAAAAAATTCGCAATAAATTTTATATTGAGCTAAGAAAATATAAAAAATAAAGGAGACTGTCATTTGCTTATTATTATTATTTTTATGAGTTGGCTTTGAAGTTTATGAATAATTTATTTATAATAAAAAAAAGCCTTTATTAGAATACATTATGCATAGGTGATACCTGATAGACGTGAAATTAATTTGAGAAATACGGGTAGCGTGTATTTCTTGATTCTTGAATTTTGTAGGATTTAGCAATTGTCTAATTTTTAATATATAAAAGATGACTGTTTCGAGTAATAGTGTAGATTTTTATTAGAACTTTAAGTAATTTTTAAATACTGATATACGATAGAACGTTCACTATTTAATGATAATATTATAATTTAAAATTTTCACTTTTTGTTTTACCATTATTATAATAGAATAGGTTATATACCAGCTCATAAATACAAATCAAATGATAGGTACAAAAACATCAAATATGTTGGGAGGTGAATTTGAATTTGGGATACTATGTTTCTTCACATTAATATGTGAGTTTCGACACTAATTAAATTTTTTAAAAGAAATAAATAATTATCACAAATGTAAATATAAACCAGCGGATATTGCTTGAACCAATTAATAGCATATGGTTTTACAACAAGGTAGGTCTCTCTTTCCTTTCATCTCTTACAAAAGGGTAATATATAGCCATTTTTAGTTCAGAATTATCTAAATAAATAATTTTTAAATATATTAAATTATTTTTCTTATTTTTTGTGATTTTGTCGTTTTAGTGTGATGTTTTGTCCATACTTCTTGTCTTATTGTAGAGTTCATTTGGTTTAAATTCACGTTATAATTTTGATCAATTATAAATTTTAATCAATAGTTTTTAAAGGCGTCGACATTTTAGACTCTTAAATTTTATTCTATTTACATATAGACTGTTGTTTTGTCCTATTAATTTAATTTAAATGTTGTGAATTTTTATTGGTAAAATTTGCTATTTAGTTTTAACAAATTTAAATTCGTGTTAGTATCAACATATTTTACTAATTTTATAGAAAGAAAAAAAAAGCCAAATAACCAATTGCCAGTTTAAAATATTCAATAAAATTAGCCACTGGACTAATTAATAAATATAAAATATTTTAATTAATTTTAATTAAAGTAGCGAGAATGAAAAATAGAAAAAAATTTATAAATTATAAACTTAAAAATTATATAAAGTATCACATAAAAAGTTATTATAAATTAGTGGGAAAAAAAAACACTACTCCGGAAATAAGAATGGTACCAGACAATTAATCCTTAGTAATTCGAACCTATGCTTACAAATTAATCCCTAGCAACTTGACCATAATTCTTTTCAATATCGAAATATCGTTAACATGTTAGTAATTTTATGTTGTATGCCACAATAAATAAAGGTTCGAAACTGTTAATTAACAAAACAGAATCTTGAAGCTGAACGAGGTTGATCGGTTTCAAACTGCTTGGGTGGATACTTGCCTACAGTTGTCAAACAACAATATGTGATTGTGATATTGAAAAAAAGAATTTGTTAGAATGTTTGAAACACAAACCCTTTTATTCTAATATTGCCTCTGCCTCTGCTTCTGGCTCATGTCATTTTCGTTAAGACATGCCTAAATATTCATTCCACTTATATTACTTTTCTTCATGTTTTCTATTGTACTACCAACTCTCACATCACTCTTCTTTACCAATATTTCATCGAAGGACTAATTCATTCAAATGCAAATACTTAATTTGTTCATTAAAATTAAAAGATTGTATCAATTTAGTCGTTCACATCACATTATTGATATATATTTTAAATGATCCTTAAAATTATAAGATTTTAATAACATTAGACAATTTGATTGATATTTGCAAAAATTAGAATGATTACACTAAGTTTGTACCCAAAAAACAAAATAATGACTACACTAAAATGTTCGATAATATACATTAGAAGTGAAATGTAAGTAAATAATATTATCAGGATCGTCTTAATTTTAAAAATTGACCTATAATAAAAAAGTGTAATTTTAATAATCAAATGAAAGGTAAAATAAATTTTTAGTCCTTATACAAAAAAATTCAATTTTTTAATTCTTATTTTAATTTTTTAAAAGTAAATATAAATATTTTAGAGACTAAACTAAAAATGTGTAAGAATTAAAAATTTATCCTTACTTGTATTATATATAAAATGTTTTCTGGGACCCCTCATCAATTTTGGTCCATGTGCTTTTGGTCTTGGTGCATGAGCATATGGCCTACCCCAAATGTTATACATCTATTTTATGACAAATCCAAACAATGAGACAAATTAAAGTTGTTCAACATTTTGCAAATCTAACTAAAGATGAATATTGATAATATTGAGAAGCCGTTCATACATCCCTACAATTTTAGCTACCAACTTTTCTTTCTACTCATATATTTTAGGTTATTATACAGTTTTGATTCTCTCGTTTTTAATAAATATGTCATTTTAGTTCTTTCATTTTTAAAATTGTTGACATTTAATCCATTTTCTTAATTTGAGTTTCAATTTGATGATATGATAATAATTTAAATGATATGTACTTGATGATGTACAAAATAATGGTGATGTTGAATTTAGATTTGATATTAAATTACTTAATACAACTTTAATAAGTTTTTTTAAAATAAATTTGTTTTCATTGCTTTATTTTATTTTTCTATTTTTTTAAAATTACTATTTTTTGCTTTAAAAATTTCTGAAAAAGAAAATCAAAAAGTAAAAAAAGAATCCTTTACTTTTCTAAGATCCAAAGTAAAGATTTTTTTCTGGTGAATATAAAAAAATATTATTTCTTCGTAATTTGATTTGATTAAAATCTGAAAAAAAATACGCTGTTATTGATTAAATTATTACTTCTAATCTTATGTATAAAAAAAATTATCAACAAAAATAAATGTATTTGATGTAAATTTTCTCTTACATAAAATTGTATTTATTAAAATGTATGGTATTTCTGATTTCTTGTGTCAATAATTTAGTAATGGAGTGATTTTTTTTCCTTTCCCAAAAGCCAACTTGGTTTTATTGTTGTCACATAATTCTGTTGTTCTTAAACACATTTGTTCTTAATCATAAGTAATTTTAAGAAAAAAAACCTTCCCTAAAATATAAGCACCTTTTAAATTTATTAGATACATTTCTTATTTTTTTCAAATATAACCTATTAATATTACTAATTTATTTTAAAATATAAAAAATCAAATTTAACACATTCAAATATAAATATGTTGTTATAAGAATATTAATTATACTATCAATTTTTTTACTAAGAGTGAAAAACAAATTAGTGTTTATAATAAATGACGAATATAGGATAATATAGAGGGTAGGATCAAAACCATCGTATTTGGTAAGATATAGTTTGAAGGCTTATCCTGCATGTTAATATCAATTATGGCTTTTATCTCTTTAGTACAATTCAATTTGTGGATTTCGTTTTAATTCCTGAAAATATTGGCTTCTGGATAAATAGTGTATTTGCTATATAGTTGAACCATATTTCAACCAAATAAATAGTTCCTATTGACTCAATGGGTGCTTGGTCAATTTGAACTTAATAGGACATGGTGGCATTGTTATAATTTTTCTTTTGGAACAAGAGAAAAAAAAAATTCTGGTTGTCACTTTTACCGTCCACTAATAATCCTTAAACAAGTTTTATAGGACGCATATTAAAACCAATTTCTTCGTGTTTCCAATATTTTTATTTTCAAAAAAAATTATTTAATTTTCAGTATTATTAGTAAATTTTCTGAAATGATTTTTTGGCAATTCTAAATATTTGATGTTAATTAAATCTGAGATTAATCTATAATTTTAAAATTATACTCTCACATTTGAACTATTTTAGTTTTCGAGCTATGCACTCCTTTTTTTCTTTTTTGTTTGCATTTTTTCATTCCTTTTATTTAAATAGCAAGTAGTTTCTACATATATTTCATTTGTTTTTATCTCAATTAAATTTGTAATTTTGTCGTCTTAATACAATATTATTTTATTTGATGATATTATGATTTCTGGTCTCCCTGCGCTGTATGTTTGATTTACATTAACATATTACTTTTGATTCAATATATATTCAATAAATAATTTTTGTGTTCTGAATGTTATACCTCTGGAGTCATGTGTACTATGCAATTTTAATTTTATCATATTTATAAATATTTTATAAATATTTGTTGTTTTATACTATTAATTTAGGTGCAGTGAATTTGCTAACAGATTATTTCTTTTTAAGGCAATTTAAAATTGTATAGTCCTTGTGACTTTATATAAATTATATTGATTTATTATTAGAGTGTTATAATTTGATATAACACTTTATTCTTGATTTATGAATCGTTTGATGTGACACTGGACAAGATTTTCCGAATTTTAAAATCGTCAAAGTGTAATGATTCTAGTTACAAGATTGAATGTCACACCCTTAGAAGTTAATAATGATTTAATTATTTATTGTCTAATTGTTATTAATATTCTCATTTTTTAAATATTATAAAAAGATGGTCATAATTATTTGAGACTATTTAAAGTTGTATCATCTATGTGACTTTATATAATCCGTATTGATTTAGTATTAGAGTCTTATAGTTTGATATGACAAATTACTTTGAATTTATGAATCATTTGAGGTGATATTGCAGAAGATTTTATGGATCTTAAAGTCATTAAAGCTTAATGACTCTATACAAAAGGATAAATGTTACACTCTTAGAATTTAGTTGTAATTTAATTATTTATTCTCTTGTGACTAATTATATAATTGCATATAAAGAGAAATTTATTTATGATATTTATTACTCCTTTGATATTATAAAATTTGTCATTCTTCATATTGTCATCGTGTAAATATTTGTCTTAATAATTATGCTATATTATATTTTATGTGCAAAATATGTGGTTGAAGTTGTAAAACTCTATTAAAGATAAATTATATAACCCCTTCTTTGGTAACTTAAAGGATGCATTGTTTGAATTAAACTCAAGCATTGCAACCACTTGACTAAGTGATACATTAAGTTATTTAATTTGACTACATTAATATAACTATTAGAAAAATTCTAAATATATTTTAGAAATTCCCCTCACATTTTATCTTATTTATTTGTAAGAGTTTAATATTTCAACTCTTTTTATTTATTTATTTACAAAATAGCGATTTGGTGCAAATTCTTCTACCATCTTCACTCGAAATGAACATAGACTTGTTATGGCTTTTTGAATTCGAAAAACTTGCACGGTTTTAAGACATTGGAGTGAAAATTAGAATGATTTCGTTTTTAGAGTTTATAATTTGGGGAAACTAAAAACAAAGTTTTAAAGAGGGAAGTGTAAGACCAATTCAACGTTGGAAACTAAGTTTTTACTTCCTAATTAGAATTTTTTTACACATCATAAGTTTTGTAATGGAGAACAACGGAAGAGTTAAATTGTAAAATTTTCAAGACATAAAAGATCTATTTAGAAAAAAGAAAAAATAAATAAAGAATCAAAACATTACAAATAAATAAGATAAAAAATCAAAAATATAATTTGATTCATATTTCTTTAATGCATATTTAAATTCACGGTGAGTTAAGGCATACTTATGATATCATTGTGAATTTAGCAAAAGTAACATTATTAAACTTTAAGAAAATCACACTCCTCCCTAATTTTATCAAAATTACCATGATGAAAAAAGTACAAACAACATTTTCATTGTATTGGTAACTTTTTTTAGTTAGTCTGCTCTACATATATTTAGGATGTTCAATTGTATCAAATTTTTAAGGACATCAATTATTTTTAGTATAACAAAATTATATAGTTACAAAAATATAATATAAAATATATATAAGTTTGAGTTGTTGAATGATTTTTCTTCTTAAACTTTAGATTTCAAATTATAAATTTACAAATTGTTAGACTCTAATGGTTGAATTTGTTGAAAATTTGATGAACATTTTTTTATCCTTATACTAAAATTAAAAATCATAGAAGATAAATAAAAAATTGTCTTTTTCAATCATCATACTCTTGATACTCTTTGGTCTCTCAAGTTTATAAAAAGAAACAAAAAAATTATAATATTTTCAAAGGAATTTTTTTTATCAACAATTGTTCGTCTATACCTTAATTTAAAAAAAAAATCTTATTAGAATAATTATTAAATGAGATTTTGTCATGTAAAAGTACGTTGATAAAATCAAATATAATAAAAATTTCATATCATCATAACTTATTAAAAGAATAAAGAATTTGTATAAAAAATATGACATCAAATTCAAACTTTGTATGTACCATCTAAATTCTCATAGATGACCCTAGACTTAATATATTTCTATATTATTTTATTTTTCTTTTGTGTTGTGCAGAGGAGAAGATAAAGAATAAATAAAAGGTTGAAAATCTTGCAAACACTTGTTCCAAATGGAACTAAGGTAGATTTTCTTAATTAATAGCAATTGAATTATTACTAAGTAATTTGTTAAGGTGACAAATTCTCCAGTTTTCATAATTTGTTTGTGAATTGTATAGGTGGATATTAGCACTATGCTTGAGGAAGCTGTCCAATATGTGAAGTTTTTGCAGCTTCAAATTAAGGTAACAATTTGAGAACCTTCATTAATTTAGCTGAGTGCATAAATAATTATCCATTTTTCAATTTCTTATATGCAAAAGAAGATTATTATATTTGTGTGTGGATGAAACAGCTTCTGAGCTCTGATGATACGTGGATGTATTCTCCAATTGCTTGCAAAGGAATGAACATTGGATTAGACCTCAGCTTTTGTTCTCCGGAAGATGAAAATGTGATCATAGCATTGCCTTTAGGTCCACAGTGAACCGAAACAATTCAAAAATACTTCAAGATTTGATTTGATAATTACATCGTCCAATTTGATTTATAAATTAAATGAATCAAATTTGAGTTGAAAATTGAGTGTGTTAAATGAATAAATTGAATTTAGACTATCTATAGCCTAACACATTTAAATTCATGAATCAGTTTAATATATATATAGAGAGAGAGAATATATCAAATGAGATAGTGGGAGAGTTAAATTTTGACCACACAACTATATATAGATAATCATGATTAAAAGTTATTGTGATGTAATTTTTTTAAATGATTATGTGTAACTTGAATAACTTTTAATCATGACCATCTTTATGTGGTTGTATATTTAAAATTTAATTTTTTCATTTTCTCATGATAAAATCCATCTCATTTGATATGCTCTCTCATTATATTATATATATGAGAGAGCATATCAAATGCAATGGATTTTATTATGAGAGAGTGAAAAAATTAAATCTTAAATATTTATATAATTTTATTTTTGTCTGAAATAAGTTTGACTTTAGAGTTGTACCAAAAATATTAATTTAAGTGTAAGTATTAAATATTTAAAGATGATATTAAACATATTATATATATTATTTTTAAATAAAATAAAAATCATTTAAAAATCAATATTAAGACGCTATTTATACTATTTGAAAGACTTTATCAGGTAAAAAAAAAAAAGACTTTTGCTTGTAATTCAAATGTCTTAAACAATAGGGAAAAGAAGTTGGCAAGTCAAATTATAATAATTAATCAGTTCACATTCTAGAAGTAAAATTGAAAGGAGCAAAGGAGTTCATCTAATTCAAACCAATATTTTTTTTCTTGAAAAGGAATTTAACCCAATATTAAAATGGACATTCGATCTCGACCTCCCTTTTTGACTTCATGTGGATTTAAAGTAGTTATAATCATCCAATATTCTAGAGTAATGGTTGACAAATGAAATGTCAATCCTTTAAATAAAACAAAACAAAAAAGAGTACTTCCAGGGTTTTGAAGTCAAATGTTGTAGTATGATCAAAATAAATATAATTAATTAATTGTTGCCTTCATTGACTTGCATTGCCTTCGGTTAGGAGGTTTTTTCCTGTTCCAATTGATGGACCAACCACCCTTAACCCAAAAGAAGATGACAGAAAATCAACATATCATTGGTGGTGTTAATTAGTAGCTCTAACTTTTTTTAGTTATTTTCAATTTATCTCATTCTAGGAAATTAGTAGCTCTAACTAATCAAAAGTTCAATACGTTGTTATGTTTACAAATTATTGTGTACAAATTATAAATTAGAAAATTTATCTCCAACTCACATCAATCAAATTTTAATTAAATTGTGAATTTTATAAGAACTCAAAATGATTTTACAATATATTTCATATATTAATATTTTAAATGGTGTAAAATACAAATGGGTCAATTCAATTTGTTAGATTTTATTTTTGTATAAATAATGTGCTATGTTGACCCTTCAAATATAAAGTAAGGATGATTTTGAAATTTCAAAATCAAAGGGTGATATTTTAGTTAAAAGTGGAGATGTAAAACATGAGAGCAAAAAATTTGAGAGAATCTCTTATGAGCGAAGATAAACATGTGAGCTGGGAAAATATGACAGTTGTAGGAAAAAGACAAAATAAAATGAATTAAGGACACCTGGTGAATGATCCACACATCATAGAGCTAAGGAGAGGTCAAAGAGAGAGAGAGTTCATGACAGTAAATATTCTTTTTGTCAGCATAAATAAAAGGAAGGTGTATTAATGATGAGTGTACATAAATTGAGAACGTTCTTTCCTTTCTCTTGGCATTTCTTGAAATGATTTTCTTGTTATTGCTTTAATCAATAGTTTTTTTACATTCCTAGAAGTGAAGGATTTGTTGTAGCTTCACATAACTTTTCTTATAATTTTCCTTGTATTAGATTTGAACTTATTAAAATATATAAATCAGAAGTTTCAATACATCTTATCTGTGCAATTATTATAACTGTTACACAATCCTAATTCTTTTAAGAATATGTTTGGTTGGAAGAGAGAAGAAAGTGAATTATTTTCAATTTTAGTGATTTGATTCATTATTTGAAGAATATGGGAGGGGAAGCAAAAGGAACAAAATTCTCCTAAGTCAATATTAACTCCCCTCCAAAAGTGGATAAATTAGAGAGGAAATAATATTTCTTTCATATTTTATACTTAAATATCTTTTAATTAATATGATCTAAACTACAAAAAGGGTGAATAACAGTAAATATTCTTTTTGTTATTTTCTTTCCATTAAAATATTTTCTCACCCATTCTAAAACCGAACACAATACTTTTAAATTCCTCCTCTCCACTCTCCTCTATTTAAACCGTACTCGCATATATCTATCCGAACCTGTCTTGATTTGGGTGAAGAAAACCCATTTTAATTGAGTGTAGGTGCGAGTTTTCTCCAAAATTAAAATTCGAAGGCAGAGACGGATTTGAAAGTGTTGATACTCACCCCACACTCGCACCCAAACCCGTCTCGCTAGTAATATTATTGTAATTTTTAAATTTTATATACATGTACATATTAAATATACTTAATATTGTTTTAAATATTAAAAATTATAATCTCATCTCTATAAAATATACTTTTTTCATTTTATTATTATCTAATAATTATTATTTTATTATATTAATTACAATAGTATGAATGTAAATTTATAATTTTATATATATGAATGGGTGCGGGTATGAGCGGGATTGAGGTTAAATTTTCACACCCTCTAAAAAAAGAGGCGGTATAAATTTTCTCCGATTAGTCAAGTGCAGAGGTAGGTGAGACAAAATTCACCCTCGTCCCACTCCATTATCATGCCTACCTCTATCTCCATCATTAAATTTCATCTCCTCCTCTCTATTAAGTTATGCTAAATTAGATGCAAATGTGTAGTATCAAGGTTTTATAATTATATTCCCTCCGTCTCAAAATATAAATAAAAACTAATCAAAATAAATTGATATATTTAATATAAATTTTAAATTGTATACATTAATTTTCTTTTATTTGTGAAAAAGTCTTGTGTGGTAGCAAAATTTTAGATGTACTCACACAAATAAAATAAATAAAATAATTTGAATTTTTCAAATAATTAAATTATGTATATTTTGAAGTATGTTAAATATTATGTCAAAATTCTTGTAACTAAAATATTTTGGCTAATATATTTGCAATTAAATTGCAACATAAACCTTTCTTTTAAAGGCCACGTGATAAATAATTAGTAGAGATAAGAAAATGCTATTGCCAGCTGTAACATGCCAAACACAGAAAAAATGTCTTCCCAAGTCGTGCCCCTGCCGGCTTATAAACTATTTGGCTAATTTATATATGTATAACCCAAAATGTCAATTATGTACAGGCATACATATTCTTCATTCAAAATATGCAATGGCATGCAATGCCAGAAACATTATCACATATTTTTTCCAAAAGTTTCCATTCAATATAAATAAATAAAACATGTACCAAGAAAAGTATGGCCTAAATGATAAAGTAAATTTAAATTCAATAGTTAAGTGAAGTAATCTTTATATAAGCTTTTCCTTCAAAAGAATCTCTATATAAATTTTATAGTGATATAAGAAAATATAAATAAATACAAAAAGGGGAGTGTCATTAACTCAAATATATATGAGTTGGCTTTGAAGTTTATGAAGAATTTATTTATAATTATAAAAATAAAAAATAAAAAAAAGCCTTTATTTGAATACATTATGTATAAGTGAAATTAATTTAAGAAAGACGCGTAGCGTGTATTTCTTGATTGGAATCTTCCGTGCAATGCGTTTTACTTTTACAGTATGGTTGGTTTTGCTAAAAATAAACACTAGAATTGAATGAACATTTAATTAATGGTGGCATTTAAACTTGTTCATGTTGACTTTTTACTTGGTATAATTAGTCAAACAAGTTAATGTTAACCATTCCAAATATATAAACACTTGTTTTAAAATTTTATAATATTTACCCCTACCCTTAATTTGCCATATCTATATACACAAGTTAATTTGTCCAGTCATACCGTAAAAAAAAAAAAAAAAAAAAAACCAATTTATTTCCCTGAATTGTATCTTCAATCTCAACATAACACACCTCATAGTTTTTTTTACCAGTTTTTTAAGCCCCATAATTTATACTAACTCTTAGCTGAATTGTATTTAAATATCCAAGCAAAGTTAAACTGTTAGTAATTTTATATACTACTATAAATAAAGGTTCAAACTGTTAAGAAAATAGAATCTACAGTTGTCCAACAACAATATGTGATTGTGATATTGCAAAAAAAGAATTTGTTAGAATGTTTGAAACACAAACCCTTTTATTCTAATATTGCCTTTGCCTCTGCCTCTGGCTCATGTCATTTTCGTTAAGACATGCCTAAATATTCATTCCACTTATATTACTTTTCTTCATGTTTTCTATTGTACTACCAACTCTCACATCACTCTTCTTTATCAATATTTCCCACTTGAAATGGGAATGTTAAGCCCCATTCGTGGACTATTATAAATAATTACTTACATTGATTCTTCAAATTATACAACTGCATCCCTTTAATTTCTCTCATTATTAATAATCATTTTCTTACTCAATGATATTGATATTCTTAAATAATCTTTGAAGTTATAAAATTTTAATCAAATTCGTCCTTCTATTGGTATTAGTATAAACTAAACTGACATCTAGTTGATAATTCCTATCAAGATGAATTTTAAATTAAGTGAATAATATTAGAGATGCATTTTATTCTAAATCCAAATTAATAAATGATCAAACTTGATCAATATTTTACGGTTACAAATATCGTTTTATAATAATAATAATATGGAAGATTAAATTAATACAATCCTACAATTTTAAAGATGAAATAATTGATTTGCTCTTTTTTTAAATGCAGAACAAGACCTTTAAGTTATAATTAAGTGGTCCCAATTTGAGGGTAATAGTACATTGTGTTGCCAATCATGAAAGGGATCTTTTTCTATAGGTGAATCCAATCCCATTTTGGCATTACCTTAGTTTGTTAGGTATAAATACAATACTAATCCACCTATTATTTCATATCATAAAAACATTGAAACAAATCAAGTTTCTTCACAGTAAAGCAAGAGACAAGAGTAATCTTATTTTTCACAATGGAATCTGTTCATTTGATTGCTGAAGAATGGAGTTCACTTAGTGGACAGTACACAACTGAGGAATCTGATTTCATGTCTGAGTTTCTTGCTGGTAATAGTAACTATTCTGTCTGTGGAAATGGAAACACCAATTTTGGTATGCCAACTTCTCTTTGGCCTACTCATGAATCCACAATACTCACAGTTACTGAAACCAATACCAATGGAACCTATTCCTTTGATCATGCAACAAACATTGACTCCTTGTCTATGCTTTTTTGCTTAGGAGATACTTTTCAATGTGATCAGAACTTAAGCATACAGATAAATGATTGCATTGATGAAGGGTCAGGTTTAGAGCCAGTGAAACTTGTTCTTGCTGACAACAACAATTTGCAAGCTAAGAGAGAGCATGAAATTATGGTTTCAGAAGAGAATATAACCAAAAACATTGAGAATCCTGCAAAAAGACTTAGAAGCTCAATAGAGGTACAATAATTTTATATATAAAGTGTGTTCTTAATTAAAGTGATACTAATGGTCACTTTACAATAATCTCTGCAGGATTTGAATTTCGTCTCTCAACAAGTTAAAAAAATAATTTTTGTTACCTAGTGCTAAAGTTTATTTCTATTTTTTCTTTAAGAATATTTGAGTTATTGTGTGAGATTGTGATGATGATCTTATTATGTAGGTGTCAAAAAACATGAGGAATGTTAGCAAGTGTAAAAAATCTGATTATGTGAACAATGAAGAGGATCTACAGTGGAATGGCTCTAGCAACTGTTTTTCTCAGGTTGATTCAAATGTTTATGTGGAGCTAAATGGAGGAACATGTAATTCAAGTTTGATTCCAAAAGAACCTCAAGCACCTAGTTTATGTAAAAAATCAAGAGCAACAAGTGGTCCTGCCACTGATGCACAGAGCATTTATGCAAGAGTAAGACCACTTTTAAAGACATTTCTTTAATGCATATTTGGATTCATGTTGAATTAGGGATAATCATAGTGTGTCGCAATCCCAATGTCACAGTGATTTTGGAAAAAACTACATTTTAGAACTTAAAAAAAATCACAGTTTCATAGTAATTTTATCAAATTCACTGTTATTCCAAACATGCATGGCTGATAATAAAATCATGATGAAGAATAGTGCATGCAACTTTTATTGCTATAACTTTTTTTCTTAGTTAAATATCTCTCTCATGAAAGGATTTTTGTCTTGTGTTGTGCAGAGGAGAAGAGAAAGAATAAATGA
Source organism: Cicer arietinum (assembly GCF_000331145.2). Lineage (NCBI taxonomy): Eukaryota > Viridiplantae > Streptophyta > Magnoliopsida > Fabales > Fabaceae > Cicer > Cicer arietinum. The sequence goes on along the minus strand of NC_021163.2, from coordinate 14,447,106 downwards.
AAGGTTGAAAATCTTGCAAACACTTGTGCCAAATGGAACTAAGGTAACTTTCTGAAATGGAAATTAAACTATTACTCAACATGAATTGGTTAAGGTGGTGAAATTCTAAAGTTTTCATAATTTGTTTGTGGATTGTATAGGTGGATATTAGCACTATGCTTGAGGAAGCTGTGGAATATGTGAAGTTTTTGCAGCTTCAAATTAAGGTAACAATATGTGAGTGCATAAATAGTTATCTATTTTTCAATTTCTTATATACAAAGATTTATTTTTTAATTTGGATGAAACAGCTTCTGAGCTCTGATGATATGTGGATGTATGCTCCAATTGCTTACAATGGAATGAACATTGGATTAGACCTCAACTATACTTCTTCAACTAAAGGAAGATCATGAGTTATGTGATAATAGCATAGTTACAATTAAAGTGGAGGATATAGCATAGATATTTTTGTTAATGATATTTATATTATTTGTATTAGAGGCTTACAAACTAACCAAGCCTCATGCACTGTCACAGTAATTAATCTTGGTTGAAAAATGAGTCTTGCTAGCTATTGCATATCTGGCTGGATTATTGCCCTGCTTATAATATGCCAATTATGAACTTTTATAATGAAGATAATTAATGTAACAGCTTTGGAGGGGATCTCAATTATAATAATATTATTGGCAGGTGTAATTAATCTCATTCTTATTCATAAAAATACAACTCCATCTTTCTTGAAAATGTGCATATTCTAATACAAAAACCAAATATTTACTTCAACCGAATCTCCATTTATTTAGACTCTATAGTATGAGTTTGTTTGACAAGTCTACTAACTTTGTTTTTATATATAATACTTTTCTGAAATTTTTCTTTTTTACTATAATAAACTAGATTAAACTCAATAACTAATCCTCTCTCTTGGGTAAATATGTAATAACAATAACAATTATTAAAAAATTAACTTAATTGGAGTTTTAATCTTTTTATTTTTACTTATAAATAGAATTAATTTTTTATATTTTAAAAGTCGACATTTTTTATTTATCGCTCATATTTGTTAATTAAAAAATGACTATTTGACATATTTCAAACGGTGTGATATACGAATTCATGATATAAAATCATTTAGATGCATTTATTATTCATATATCATTAAATAAATAACAAAAATAAACAAAATTGGAAGTTGAAATTTAAATTTTTAGATGATTTTATTATGATTTTATAGAGGTTAATAATTTTAAATTGTTGTATCATATATTATATTATTTAAAATATGTTAGGTTGTCATTTTTTAATTAAAATATTAGAATGAGGAACCAAAACTCTTATATTTTAAAATAAAAGAGATCATTTTCGTGAATTAATATAAATAAAATGACTAAAATTATAATTAACTTAACAAATTTAAGACTATTATCAATTTTCTTAATTCTCGTGATTTCATCTGAGAAATAGTAGATCGAAATAGTAGATTATAAGACTTTTCATAACACTTTACGAGTTTATAGCTGTTTGTAACATTTTTTTTTATAAACTACTTCAAATAACTTTTGAGTTTATAATTTACCATTTTTTCTATTAATTTTATCCTTATTATTGTAACTACAATTTTTTTTTTTACCTTTCATAACTTATTTATAATAATTTAAAATAAATCATTTTTGAAAATTTAAATAATTTTAGTAAATAATTTAAAATAATTGAAAATAATTTATTTATTATAATTTAAAATAAATAAATAAATAAAAAATATTTCTGATTAACAAAAAAAGTAAATTTTATTTTACTAATTATAAAATATTTTAAACATTAATTAATATAATATTTATTTTTAATTAACAATATTCTTTTATATCATTTTTCATTTTTACGTTAATTCAATTATTAACTTTGTCAAACATTTCAATTAATTTAACATATATTTATCATACAAAGCTTATGAGTAATGTTTGAAAAAAAAAAGTTGTTGGTAATTATTAGTTTCACATTATAACCTTTCGATTTCTAGAAGATCAATAGGAGGAACATGATTTTATTCTGTCTCACGGCGAAAATCATGTTAATAAAAAATAATTATATCAAAATTAATGTTGTTTTTAATTTAAATTAATTATTTTTTCAATTATACCCTTTAATTTTATTTTATGTATATTATTCTAAAACTTTAAATTTATTTTACATTTATAATAACAAATTTTTAACTAATAATTGAAAATAATAATTTAATAAATAAATATTATCTTCGTATTAACGTGTAAAAAAATCATCTTAAAAGAACTTACATAAGAGAAGGAATAATCTCTCCTCTTTATTCTAATAACAGAGACACACGTACACGCGCAAACATAAAAATAATAATCAAGAAATCTTATAAATCAAATAGTATATGTTAGAGTCAGAAAGAATATATTGTTGAGCATACATATTCCAATGACACCAACAAAAAATACAATAGAGAATAGTATATCATTAATTAGAAAAAGTCAGATTTAATCTTATGATTAATATATGTAGATTACTATATATGCTAGCTAGGCAAATGATGAAGTGGTATCGTCATATGTATCCACGTAATGGTTAATTTGAAATCTAGAAATGAAAAGTGAGTTGAAAGCATGAAGAGAATTGTAGTAGGTTTTTAACAGCTTTAGAGGGGACAAAAACACAGTTAGCAGATTATGTTGTCTTGTTTCAACCTTCCAAACCAGATTAACAATTTCAGACTCAGACTCTTCACCACGATCTCAAGCCGTCCTGTTACATACTTAGCCTTTTAAAAAATTCAATCTACAATTTTTTAAATACTTTTAATATAAAATTTATATATTCATATTGTTAATAAGTGTCCTAAGATATATCACAATGATGGATGGTTTATTTATTTAGTACTAAATTAAATGGAGACTTATCATTAAAAAGAAAATGACGACATTTATAGAGAAAGATAGCTATAGAATAGAAGCGTCCTCTCTTTACTTTTTGTTGGACTCAAACCATAAATTGTATTAAATATTAAATATTATTATATAAAGTTATTAGTACAACTTATTTAATAGTTTTTGTATGGTGTTGAGTTAGAAAAATTAAATGTTTATTAAGTATTACATTAAAATATTATTAAATGAATGATATTACATTCATGTGGAATATATTTAAGTACTTAAATAGATGTATTTTATCGTTGATGGTTTAAAGTCACTTGTTAGAATTTTATTTATTTATTTATATATATATTAAATTTTAATATGGATCATAGTTGAAAATTATTTAACACTCCAACAAATATATACATCGTATCTTAAAAGTAAACATTGATGATATCTTTTTTTTCATGATTGAAATAATAAATTAACAATATAAGTTCAATAAAATAAAAAAATAAATATACAAATTATTTGAAATCAACATCAATTAAATTATCATTTTATTTATAAAAACAAAAAGGTGAACTATTGTTTCTAAGAAATACCTTTCACCAAAATTTACGATAATTTTTAAATATAAATATAAAGTGAGCTATTTTCAAAAAGTTGTCCCAATAGAATTCTCATGTATACATATAAGACACAATATTGCATATATTTTATGATATTTAAAGAGCAACCCCACGTCGGTCTCACAATTGACAGGTGTAATTCTAATTATGATCTCCTTTCCC
>NC_021163.2:14419347-14443300 GCF_000331145.2 Cicer arietinum | reverse complement strand
CTACAACCCTCCAAAAGCAAATCTTCTTATTCTCATTCCCATAAATACTACTTAAATATTCTGCATCTCTATCATCTGTGGGAATAATTTTTTAGATCTTGGCAATCTGCATAGTGGTTAATAATGTCATTCTAATACAAAAATCACATATTTACACCAACCTTTCATTCTCTCATATGTGAAACGTTTGAACTACTTTATATTTCTAAATATAAGTAGCGATTATTAAAACAAAAAAACAAAAATTCAATAGTATGATAATTTTGATAATGTGATACTCCAATATAACTTCAAATAGTTTTATCGTGGACTTGTGCATATTAAATAACTAAGGGTATGGACTTAGTCAATTTGTAGTGGTATATTATTTTTACTGATTAGTTAGCTATAAATACACATAGTATTGACAAGTGAAGCTTCTTCTACAATCACAATTAAGAAAGAAGAAAAACCATATATACTAAGGATATAAAAATGGATTCTTCTGAGCAAACTTGTGAAGAATGGAGTTCTCTAAGTGGATTTTACACAGCTGAGGAAGCTGATTTTATGGACCACTTACTTGATAACTTCCAAGTCCCTCAATACCATTATGGAAATTTCAATTTGGAAATTCCATCTACATTATGGCCTGGACATCAATCTACAATAATGATGAATAATAATACTTCACATTTTCCTCAAAATGCTGATAATAGTAACACTGATTTTTTGAGTTTTTTACAAGCAACCAACTCTATTGCTGATACTACCAACATTGGTCAAGAGGTTATTGGTGACAAGAACTTTCAAGCTCACAAGGTTTTTGAACAAGTGTTGCTTTCTGAATCAGTTGAAGAGGGTGTTAACAACAACCTGGAAAATTCAGGAAAAAGATCTAGGAGCTTAATGAAGGTAGGATAACATAAATCTTGTTTTTCTTTCTAAATTAAATTTCTGTTTGGAATGTTTATTATATAAGTGCTTGTATATTAACTATTTCTATATCAAAATATAAAATAAAGTTAAGTTGTTTTATATAAGTTTTTTCATAAGTTATCTTGAAAGTTTAGAGAAATAAGCTGAAAATAACTTATGGGCGTAACATAAGCTCTCTTAAATAATTTCATAAGTGCTTATACCAGTAAGTAAGTTCAAATAAGTCAATCCAAACAGACGATAAATCACGTTTTCATAGTCCTAGTGATATTGTGACATGCATTTGTTTTCCAGCAGAATTAATTTTATGTGTTTGATTTTGTATGTTCTCATCATGATTTGATAATATTGATTTAATGATTCTATAGGTACAAAAGAACAATGGAAATGTTAAATCTAGAAAGAAACTAAAATCTTCTTTCATAAGCAACACTGAAGAGGATGTAAGTCCTGATCTTAAGGAGCAGAACTTGAGCTCAGAGGATGATGAGTTCAATGCTTCACAGGAGCTAAAAGCAGGAGGGTCTTCAATCTCGAAGAACAATTCGAAAGCTCAGAAGTCAAAGGGAAAATCAAAATCTAATAGAGGTTCTTCTGCCATTGATCCACAGGGCGTCTATGCAAAAGTATGTCTAACAAGTGTTTTCTTTTTTATCCAGAGATTTAATTTTTATACATTGTAAATATAAAAAAGTTTTACACATGCATCTATATGATGAGATGTGATTGGATATATATGTAAAACTTTTTTACACTGACTATGACAATGTATACTCTGATTAAACTTTTTCCTCAAAATATATTATTGCCAATAATTTTTATGTTCTTGAAATGCTGTGATTCTGAACTGTTAAAGGACTAGATCTCAAGAGATTTTTATTTGCTATTATGCAGAGAAGAAGAGAGAGAATAAATGAAAGATTGAGAATCCTACAAAGCCTAGTCCCTAATGGAACTAAGGTAGATTCTCAAAATTGCAATTCAACTACTATTAAACAATTGGTTAAGATGCTAAAATTATCTAATTTCCTTCCTCATGAATTATAGGTGGATATAAGCACCATGCTTGAGGAAGCTGTGCAATATGTGAAGTTTTTACAGCTCCAAATTAAGGTAAAAACATGAGGATCCTCCTAAGTCCTTACTTACTATGAATCCTAATTTTATTTCACTGCAAAAAAGAAAAATATATTGTGCATATTATATATTTTTGAAATATTGAGATTAATTCATGTTTGTTCATATTTTGATTTCAAATTTACAGCTTCTAAGCTCTGATGATCTCTGGATGTATTCTCCCATTGCGTACAATGGAATGAACATTGGCCTATAAACCTCAACATTGCAACAACCAGAGATATATTGCACACAATAAAATAGGATGCACCAGTTTAAGAGCTGAAGTTGCATGCTATTTTGGCATTTTGTGATGCTTCTGTTCTTTCATAGGTATTCATTTATTAATCCTAAGGAAATAACTGTGTTTATTTTTTGACAATGAGACATCATATTGAGTTGGTTTCTTGTCTCCTTATTTATGGATTTGATTATTGAAGTTTAGTTTCAACATCCCACCGGCCTTGAGTCATTGGCATCTTGTCTGGTATATTTCAAGAATCCAAAATTAGTCTGTACTTCCAAACTCTAAACCCAAAATTAGTGTCCTTCCAAGCTCTAAAGCATTCATCCAAACACCAAACACAACATTGATATTGACACCAATAATAACTTAAACAATAAAAAAAATTAAATGTAACTGCATGTGTTACTTATGTCAAACACCAGACGCACTTTCAATGTCGGTGATACACAGTTTTCAAACTACAGTCACAATTGAATTTGGAAAAAATCGGCATTCATCAATCGTAATTGAATGTAAGATTAACGTTGAAATGGTTTCTTAATGTTTGGTCATACTTATCTGTCTAAATTAAAATGGATTTATGTCAGCACAACTGATGTACATTCATCTGTATCTATGATCAAGGATTTAATCACTAATTCCATAAGCATCCCAAACTCACTAGCTTAATTATATTTCATGTAGCCGCCACAAATAAAATTCCCCAAGGTTAGTTTTTGTACAAATTTGTCACAGTCAACAAAAAATGAAAATAAACACTCTACCAATCAATAGATGAACAGTGTTAATAAACCTGTACTAAAAGCAAAATAGGTTACAATCATAAGTGTGGAACAAGACATCACATAAACATTAAACCTACAAATCTACTGAAATAACTTAAAAGTCTGCCCTAAATTCAGTCCTTTCAAGTATACAACTTGCTACATTCCGAATGACAACATAGAACATCTATCTAATTCTCAGCTTTTTATTGTTCATATGATACACTATTAATTTTTTTCAATGCTCAGAATTTTGAAAAGTTGGAAAATAAAAAATAAAAAAAGTACAAGTTGAACCACACCATGGTTTCAACACACGATTGCCAATATCCCCAACAGGCAGACAAGTTTTCAGTTTCATGCTCTTTCATCGTTGACATGATTTACAACTTCTGCTTGGCTGTCCAAGGGCATATACTGTGCCATGATTGCCCTTATTTCAGAATCCATATATGACTGCAAAAAAGCCAACAAAAATACAATTAATTTGTACTCAATCAAATACGACAAAGTAAACGAAGAAATAAGAAGGCGTTAAATATTGTCACTAAACCGGGAGAGTGCAACCAAGCTTACCCTTATTCTATATTTGTAGACAAGGTATGCCCCTGAAGCTGCCAGAACTAAACCAATTACAATGACCCAAAATGCAGCCCAAGCAGACTTTCCTTCTTGACTGGCAGTTTTACCTGCAGAATACCGAAAAAGTAATGTGAGAAAAAAGCTTATTCAAATGTTTGAGTGTGAAAGAAATGACAAGTGTGTAACTCACTTATGCAGGCATCATGGTCCCTGATATACAGAAGATCCCCACTGCAACTGCAGTTATAGCTGCCCCAGGTATTCTTGCAGCTACATTCAGGGCACTGACAAGCTTTTTTATCTTTACATTCATCAATGTCTGCAAGGATGAAGCACAAATAAGTTCAACATCAGATATTCATTTGTTCTAGTTATGATGAAACTTTTCCAGGTTTCATCCATCTCACAAATTTGAGCTGAAGGAATAGTATAACTAGTTAACTACTTTAATCGTGAAAGGGTATAGCTTGGTGGTTGGGGTGTGAGAGTTAGGGAATGGAGTGATAAGGAGGTAGTGGTTTCAATCCTCACCCTCAGCAAAATAATAATATTAACAATACTAATTACTAACATTGATCATTGCAAAAAAAACTGAACTACTTTAATCGTGAGATGTAGTTAAAAATCAAAATATGAACTATCCAAGTATATTTAACCTAGAAGCCAACATTTCACTTATTGAGACAGTAACAATCTCCCTCTGCTCACTAATATAAGTATAAAATCAAACATTAGGTATTTGAACAGGATTTTGATCTTGATCTCAAACATTGGTTCAGGTGGAAATGAAAAAGAAAAGTTGCTTTTCTACTAGGTCTTATAAGTCATGGTTAGCAAACTCTAATCCAAGTACACACCAAAAGCCAGTTCAGATGAACTTCTAAGAAAAATTGCAATAACCGTGCCAGTGACTTTGAGTCTTCTAAAAACAACTTGCATGACTTAAAATCAGCCTTTGCACCTCAACTTTAGTTGCTCACATATATCTTTTCCATAAACTATGAACTGATAAGGGTTTTTCAGTAAGAAATCAAATACTAATATAATTTGAAAAGCTTCCATAAGATAAAATCTAATCCAATTTGAATCAGTTCAATAAACCATGGATCCTATTACTAGACGTATTTGTAAAATAATGTGAATATACACTTATCACGACAACTATATCAAAAACAAAATTTGTTTCCTAAAAAACATTAAAAAAAAAGATCCGTGTATATTCTTACTGCTCTGGATAACCTTAATACTTCAAGGTTCATTCCAGGAAAAGTAAATAAATAAATAAATAACATCTAAATATCTCACCTTCACAATTTTTAACACCGTCGCCTTTAAACCCTGCAGGACACACGCATTTAACCCCTCCGTTATCCTGTTCATGAAGGTAGGACAATTTATTCATGATTCAGTTTCAGTTAAGGATTAATAGACCAATAAAATTAATAGACCAATTTATTCATGAGTGTAAAGAAACGCAGTAACTAACCAAACAAGCAGAAAATGCATGTCCATTCCGGGCTTCATGCCAACAGCCTCCATTGTTTATTTTGCACCGTCCAGGTCCACTGGCTGTAAACCCAAAAAAAACTAGTTGAATGAAACTATGAACACTTTTTAAAACAAAAAGGTTAATTTACTCTATAGGCTCCTATATTTTACTGAATTATAAGATCTCTATAGTTCATAAGTTTTCAATAGAATCCCTACATGTTCAAAAAAATTCAAATATTATGTTCTTGCAGTATAACTAAGGGGTGTTCGAGTAACAATTTATAACTCAGCACTTATTCAACAAGTGTTTATCATATGAGTATTTATGCATAAGCTGTTTCATAATTGAAGAGAGAATCAGGATAAAGTCCACATATCCTCTGCATATATTGTATTGATAAGCTATCTTAGAAAGCTAAGGAGAATAAGTTGAAAACATACTAATCAGAATATCAAAAGCTATTTTTATATTCTCTGACAGGGTATAACAGCCATCAACTACTAGAGATCTATTTTGTTTAAAAAAAATATAGAATATAGGGATTCAATAATGAAATGGAACAACAGGAAGTTAATGGTCTATTTCATCCCAATCCAAATCTCTGTCTTTTTCATCGTACAAGTAACACATTCAGAGTTAGATAAACTTCAGATGAAATTTATGCAAATAGAGATGTAAAGGTTCTGTATTTTACCTTCACAGGTCGTATAACCATCTCCTTTGAACTGCACACCATCTACCAAGGGGCATTCACATACACGCCCACGGAAAGTATCCTGAGAAAATATTCACATATATTTATAAACATGAATATAGAAAACTGGAATCTAGTTTGCTCTCTTAGATGCTTATTTTCACTATAATACAATACCTTGCAGGCAGTTACGTTAGCTCCTTTATCCTGCCAACAACCACCATTGTTCTCCAAGCATTCATTCGTCTCCACATCTACCAAGTAAGATTTTGCCATTAAAAAAGAATCAGGTTTGAAACTCAAAAGTAAACAAAAATATATTCCCCCCAATACTAAGAGATAGTAAACATTTACCACTGCTCAAACAAACAGCTGGTTCAGTAGTTTCTTCAAAACCAGAACAAATAGCTTTCATGACAGCACCTTTCTCCAATTTTCCTGCAAAAATAAAAATGTAATACTAAGGGCACTTGTTAAGAAACTAAAAAAAGAAATAAAAAAACAGTTTTGAGTAAAAATCTCACTGTTTACTATTCCAAAGTATAAATTACTCAACTTCCAATATTATTTTTCTACATTTGGATTCTTAACAAGTACCATGTTAAGTGCCCCAAGGGCACTTGTTAGCATTTCCCAATACTTTAAGAATTGAAAACCCAGATCAACATATATCAGAGAAGCATATAGTACAAACCTCGATACTGTCGACTATTGACAACTAGAGTAGGCAATATGGTAACATCACCTCGTGATCCCTTCCCAACCTACATAAACTAGTTTGTTAAATTTCTATCTATCTATATCTATATATAATATATAATAAAAACAACAATCTTGTACAATCACTTGAACAACAACATAAACAAATGAAAATTATAAAGGAGTACTTGGGCATCTTGCTCTTCTTTCAAAACAGGATTTTCAGAATCGGCATCTGGATCTCCCATGCACTTTTCAATCTTTTTAATATCAAGACCTGCAGATATTGAATAATAATATTTGAGAACTCGTTTTCAACCACCCTATAAAAACACCAAAAGCAAAAGACGACTCACTTACCAAGTGATTCGATGACAGCATCTGCACATTGCTTATTGTATTTTTTCTCCTTCATTGGGCACCTAATTTGAAAATCAGTGACATAGTCCCACCACACCCAAGGCTTTTTGGTTTCATTGGCCACCTTGTAAACACACAACTGCCTCAAATTTTCAACAACCACATCTTTCCCATCATAACCCGTGCTGAAATCCTGCTCAGGATCTGGAGCACAATATCTTCCATGGTTAATGCACTGAGACTTGCACTGCTTACTTAACGTGAATGCCTGAGGACAATACCAAGTTATGTAATGGGGTGTAAACTGAGTATAACCACCTTTCTCTAATATTTGCGCCGCACCCTTAAAATCCTTCACAAATTCCATCAACATATCACATTTAACTCCACACTCATCGTTGCTGTTGGTCCACAGCTCATACTCCACACGATCGTCTGGGTGAGGGACAGCCTCTCTCCAGTCAAGATTTACATTGACCATATCCCCACTACTTATGGCACTCTTTAGTTTTTCACCAAATTTCTTTTCAATGAGAGCCGATGGTATTGTTATGTTCTCTATATATTTTGCAGATGATCCATCCTCTTCAGGTGTGTCCATGGTTATTAATTTTTCCTCAATATCATCCGCAACAAGAACAGCAGAAGCTCCAGCCTTCTGAGCATTCCATACCTTCAAAGCAAAGAAGCAATCTGCAACAAACATGTAAAAGGAAATAACATTAAACCAGAGAGAACATTTTAATCTTCAACAATTGACATAAGCATAGCATGCAACTCCAGTTCTTGATTTCTCTGTGCCGGTGTAATAGCAAACCACAAATTAAATTCTATGTGTATTCAATTATCAATTAAAACCTAAAAAAACATCTCAAACAACTAAACCATTCAAACAAAAAAATGGCACCCCGGGTTCGAATCCATGCCCTAGCTTATCAAATGTCCCTGCAGGCTGCAGTTATCATATGAGTTGTACTTACGAGGCGGTAATGAGTGGAGTTCAGCTTAGAGGTAAGTAAAGTCTGGTCAAAGGCAGTTCCTGTCAGGATTCGAACTCAGATATCAGATATTCCCGGTCGATTTGACCTCAACTGAAACTCAATAACCACTTGAGCTCAATCACTTAGTTCACCAAGTAACACTTGAGAAACCTAAAGACTATATCTAGCATGTAGAACTCTTTGAACATCAAACAAAGAAGTAAAACTTAGCAATGCAAAAACAATAATAAACAAGTAGATTAGCATACAGAGACAAGCCATAGCAAATCTTCATGAATCCAACTAAATTGGAGTGACACTAAACAACCAAAATCAACCAACTTTAGCTCAGCAAGAAGCAGAGCAATAAACTAAAGACAAAAGAAGCTTCTAGAACAAAAATAAATCCAGCTAAAAAAAACTAATAAATAAACAAAACAACAAAATTAACTGAAACAAAAAAACTACCCCAAAAACAGCAAAAAAAAAAGGTAGAAGAATCATACTTCCTCGATCGAGCAAAACGAAGGTGGGAAGAGCACCAGGCTTAGATTTGAAGGAAATCCCAGAGTCATCAAACTCTTTACAACCCTTTCGATTATCCTTTGGGTAAAGAACGTTCCCAGCCATGCTACCTCCATATTGTGGTATCCCAAAGTTGCCAATCGCGCTATCGTAAGTTCCTTTGATACTATCAGGCGAAGTTACCCTCAAGCTGTTTTTCTCCACCACGAATTTCGCTATTGAAGACGGCGTCAACGATAGTAATAAAAACCCTAGAAATAAACCCAGAGAAGATTTTCGTAGCTTCATTTTGTTCTGCAACTGGGTTTTCCAAATCCCTAAATGGGTCGGGTTCAGAAATCAATTCCGTTAAGGAGAAGGGATAAAAATTGCAGTGTTCTTTTTTTATTAGTTTCTTTTAAAAAAGGAAAAGAAAAAAAAAGTGTGATGTATATAGAGAAGAAACAAAAGAAAAGAAGGTGGGGAAGTTATGGTTGTTTCCTTAGAGTTCCTTAATTTGTTGTTAGAGAAAGAAACAAGTACAACAAATTCAAGTATGGCATAGAGAGAGAGAGAGAGAGAAGAGACTTGAGGAAACGGAAAGGTTTTTCTTTTTCTCACTCAGAATCTAATCAATGCTCAGTCTACGGGGACATTTTTTATTTTTTTTTTACTCATTGTTACACTCTTCTTAATCTTTATTCATTTTTTTAATTCATTATTTTACCTTCTTTTCTCCATAAAATTATCGTTAGATGTGATTAAATCTTAACTCAAAATGTTTTTTAAGTTGGACAACACAAGGGAGGGTGTCCACTCAAAAATATTTTAGACTTTATTAAATATATTTACATTCAACATTCATTATAAATTTGTTTTCTTGATGCATCTAGTCAAACTACATTGGATATATATCTCATCAAACATTAGAAATAGCAATTTTTATTGAATAATATATATAAATTAAATTTTTCATTTCCATAAACATATTTATGTTTGTAAGAGTTTTTTCTATTGTATTTTTTGTTTTTTGCGTTATCTTATTGTATGAAAATAGAAAAATCAAATAGTTGTATACTCCATCTAAATAAAATATAAGTAGATTTTTAATAAATAAAAACATATAAATAAGATTAGTCTGTATTTTTAAAATAAATATAAATATATAATTTTTTTATCATTTTTGTATATAATGATATGGTAAAAAAATTTAACACACGTAATTTGAAACAAATACATATATATAACTTAAAATATTCACGTTTGTTAGTTGAATTAAATTTTATATATAATATAATATATATATATGAATATAATAGTATATTTAAAACATTGTCATTTTATTTTATTTTAGTATCAATGATATTATTATATATTATAAAAAATAATAAAATTATTTTTCATATTGAAATCGTAAAAATTAAATGTGATTCGTTATTTTTATTAAGATGTATAATTTAATTTGATAATTTTTTATTTATAATTTATTGTAGATGAAATATAAGAAATAGGCAGACAAAATTAATATATACACAAGTGAACGAAACTAAACTGATAAATCAATTAAAGTTTTTATGATTTTCTAAAAAGAAAAACAAAGGTCTTACAAGTTTATCTATTGATACTAAGAAAATCATTTATAAATAATAAATAAATTTATATGTCTTTAAGTTTTAAAATAAATACAAATATTATTAAATTAAATTTATATCTTTAATTTAAATTCAAAATTTCGTAATTATATAAATTAATTATAATAATATTAATCATCAAAGAAAAAAAAATTATATAATGCATGTGAGCTCATAAACAACAAAACTGTATTGATCAATATAATTCAAGTAATTGATCGTTTCTATGTTGCGATTAAGGATGCTAAATAGATACATGTAATCGGCTAAAAGTCTAAAGAAATCTTGAAAACTGAAAATATTATTTCGTGAAGAAAAAAACAGGAATGTTGATAGTTTGAAATATGCCAAATGTTTGGACAAAAAAATCATGTAAAATCAGGGACATACGCACTTACAACATAGTGTGGACATCTGCACTTTAATTTTTAAAAATAAAAATATTTTATTATTTAATATACATAAAGAAAGAAAAAACATATTTTTTTAGATCATGCTTCTACTATATTTTGAATATTTTAAACAAATGTGTGAGTGTTATTATAATAATTTTTAAGTGTATAAAAAATATAAAAATAAACTTAAATATGTCTTTTATTGATTATTTTGATATTTAAATGTGTTTTAAGTTAATTAATTTAGTATTTATTTTTGTTAATCATTTTAATATAAAATATTATTAACAAAAGAAAAATTTTAAAATGTATTTATAATTTAAAACATTCAAAATATTATTATTTTATCTATGAAAACAGTTGAATACGATATATAATATTTTCATTATTTAAAGTTTATAGATCTATCTCAAAAAATAAAAGATGACTTTAAAGATACAAATAGTAAATAGTAAGTAGTCTAATCAATATTTTATATTGATCTCCCAAAAGAGACATATCGTTAATGATTTTAATATTAAGGATTTTTTGTACTCATAATAATTGATGTTAGGTTTTGAATTTCATTCCTTCATATTTTATAAATTTAATATTTTTGTCTTTTTTACTAAATAATAGTTTTTTTTCTTCTTATTCTCGTATCTTGTAGATTTCCTCAAATATCTGTAGAGCATCAATACAAAAATGAAAAAAGAAACTACAATACCCTTGTTTATTAGAAGAAGAAAACAATTATAAACAAATAATTAAACTGTTTACAACTTTAAAATATGTCTTATATTGTTTCGCACATATACAGAGAAATAAAAAACTAATGATAAAATAATTTTGATTGATTGTTCTATATATTAAGACTCTATTGACTGAAATAATATTCGTAACTCTTTTTATTAATATAATAATTTTTACTAAAATTAATTTATACAATTGTAATAATATAAATTCTACTGTAATTTAAATATTTTAAACGATTGATTAACATTTAGACTTTAATATCAAATCAACCATCGTATTAGATCCTATTTTAAAAACCTTTGATTAATGGAATTCTAAGATACTATTACCGCAGCCTCTCAAGAATCAGATGATTGAAAAAATATTTTTAAAAAATAAAACAAAAGTAGATACTAAAAAGTGATAGCAGTTGCCAAATGACGCGTTCGAGCCAATAAGCATTTGACAAGTGTTTGTCAAGACTCACGTGGCCAATTTAATACAATTTGTTTTTTCTAATGCATTTAAAACTCGCATGCTTCATTTACTAAAATAATGATATTAATAGTATTAGCGGACTTATTATATCAACTTACACAAAATAAATAGAGGTATATTACCAAAATATAAATAATAAATGTTTATTGATTTTGTAGCCTAAGAAATAATTTGAGACATGAAAATGTTATAAATGAAACACTTACTGTAAAATGAGGGACAATTATTATTATTTTTGTATTAAAAATAATGATAAATATAATTATAAATCTACACAGTCTCAAATTTAAATTTAAGAGAAGATATTTAATTTAATAATATGCGTATTTGTTGGTTGAACTAACACATATGAGTGATAATCAGTTAATTAACATTTTTTCAAGTTCACTAATTAAAGATTGATAGTAAAAAACTTGGATAGAAATACTAAGCATCTTGTCTGATTTAATAGAGTCGATAGTCATATGGTACATATTAATAATCTTATTCGATTTAGTATGATTTGGACACAAAATAAATCTAATCTAACTTGATTGTCAAATTTTCCTTCACAAAATGTAATTAAGCTTACAAATTACTAATAGAGAAATACAAACTGAGATTATAGACTAAAAATTCCACTTTTCCCAAATGGATTCACTGAAACAAAACTTGAAACATAGTATATAGTATATACTACATATTAATTGATTTAGCGTTGATTCCCAGTTTCAGCAATTTGACCGTGAATTAATTATACAAGCTCAAAATTGGAGCTTTTGTTTCACGTGCGGTGCAACCATTCTCTCAAAATTGGATACTAGCTAATGCTAATTGCAAACTTATTACTAAAGTTTTTTTTTTCTTTCCAATAAATCAATTATTTAGTCTTTAAAATGGAAATAATCACCCTTTTAATCCTTAAAACTTGCGAATAAGTAAAATGATTTTCAAAATTGTAAGTCCGCAATTAATTTAGTCCTTCTGTTAAGTTATTCCGTTACGGGTATAGTAAAATATAATAATAATAATAATAATAATAATAATAATAATAATAATAATAATAATAATAATAAATAATTTTGATATATAATTATAAATATAATATAGTATAAAATACACACAAAAATTATAATAAACTCAATTACATAGTAAAAAATTTCACTTCTTTAATTGTATAAGACGATTTTTTGGAGAATAAAAATCATCAATAATTACATTTGTAAGAAATTTATGAATAATCTTCTTTTCAATATTAAAAAAAATAAAAATAGATTCCTTCTTACTTTTGGAGTTTTGTTTTAATAATTTTCATAGCTAAAAAACTTAGTTCAATAATTGTTGACATTAAAAGAACTAAAATAAACTGAATCAATCGATCTATCAATTGAAAAGTAAATATTTAATTTTTCTGTCTTTACTAATTTTCAACATAACTCAATAAATAAATTATAAAATTGTGAGTTTTTGACTCATCAAACTCAAAAAATTGCAATTCATATAACAATTGGATCTTTTTTGTT
This sequence comes from Cicer arietinum, assembly GCF_000331145.2. Classification (NCBI taxonomy): domain Eukaryota; kingdom Viridiplantae; phylum Streptophyta; class Magnoliopsida; order Fabales; family Fabaceae; genus Cicer; species Cicer arietinum. The sequence continues at coordinate 14,430,204 of NC_021163.2, read as the reverse complement.
CAGAAAAATTCAAAGAATAAAAATTGTTAACAAGAGTACAAATATTAGTAACATTAAATGAAGCGTGCACTTTATTATCTTCAATGTCTTTGAGGACACTCTACCCTTGCTACCATGACTTAAGTACCTATTTCTCTTACAATTAGACCATCTTATAGCATCTACAAGGGTGGATTTTCAATTTGGTTATTTAAGTGAGTATTACCATTACATCTCTCATTTATAATATTTTAATATTAATACTTAATAAGTATTCAATTTCTTCAATCCAATACTTATAATTTACTAAATGAGTTCAATTTATAACTCAAAATCATTACATTTCACTGCAAAAAGTAAGGAGATAGTGCATGAAGAGCAATCCCTCCTTAGAATAGAATAAGGCTAAATGCATCTTGTTAGTCCTTTAAATTATTTATTATTCTCAAAATGTTCATTCTTCTCTAATTTGTTATGAATTTCTATGTATATGCACTAAATTGAGAAATTGAAATCCAAAATTCATTTCATCCAAAAACTCATTTGAAACCTAGAAATTGAAAGCATTTGTGATGGGTTTGTATGAAATATGTTGCCATAACCTCTTTATCATCCTTTAGGAAGAAATGCATAGAGATCATTACATAGACTCATATTATCATATACTAGCAGCTCTTTGTTAGCAGCTAATCATGCTGAGAAACGTTCCTAATATATTTTCACAAACCATTACTATGACTAATAAAATCTATCAACCTCTATATATCTATGTTGGACCATGTAGCACACCAGTGGTGCCATGCAATACATTTGTTTAGTTGAATCGTTGTGTGCATTTCTGCCAAAGCAGGAATCAAAATCACTACCTTCTAGCATATATCTCAATTCATAAGCAACCAAAAAACTTTTTGCATGAAAAAGGAAGAAAAAAAAAAGACAATCTTTAAGGACAATGTTTTCAAACCGGACTAGAAATCGAATTGATGTCACGAAACATTTAGAATATGGTTCAATTAATTAAATCACTTCAATCATAGTTGAACCAAGTGATAAATACAAAAATTAAAATTAGAAAAAGAATAAATAAATAAATATAAAAAAAAATATAAAAATCGGTTGAACTAACTAGTTGATTTTGGTTCAACTCTGGTTCAATTTAGTTCAATTGAGATCAAACCAACCGATCAATTGGGTATGATTTTTAAAACATAGGTACAAACCTAGTATATAAATGATCAAGCTTATACCATCTATCCAACACAGCACAAAACTTGTGAAGTTTTTGCAACATAACATAACACCATGAAAAATCAACTTTTGCTCTTATGCATTTCCTTTTCCTTTTTTGTACTTCCAATTTCAAATAAAAAAGATGCATGTGACAAGAACTCTCTTAAGACTAGTTAGTAACTTTCCATTTTGCAACACTTCCCTATCTTATGAGGCAAGAGTCAAGCACTTGGTCTCACACTTAACACTTCTGGTATTTCAAGGCTTGGTGTTCCTGCTTATGAATGGTGGTCAGAGGCACTTCATGGTGTCTCTAATTTAGGACCAGGGACACATTTTGATCGCAAGGTACTGTTGGTTTTTTTCAAAGAAGTTTCATTCTAAATTTTTATTCACAGTTCTGTATATAAAAGTTAAATTGTAATATAAAAATATATCTTGAATCATATTCTTAACATAAGGAAAAAATCATAGAAATACTTTAAACAGAATTTCAAATAGAAATAATATCGTAATGATGTCATATCTTAAATCTTATATATATTTAAATCTAAAATTATAATCTTTAAAGATATTTAAACATATATTTAAAGATATCCTAATGAGTTTTAAATGTGTTATGGCTGACAGAACATACACTCAATGATGTTTTTGTAATATTGATGCATTCATGGACTATAGTGACAAAAATGTTGCTTACTCTGTGAAGAACTATTTTTTAGTATATGACAGATAACCAAGTGCATTTCCCTGATATCTTATGCTTTTTTGCACAGATATATTGTTTCAGACTGTGATTCAATTGAAGTTTATTACAACTCAATTCATTACACAGCAACTCCTGAAGATGCACTGGCTCTTGTACTGAAAGCAGGTAATTAAGTAGAACTGAAGTTGTAACTGCAAATTACTTATACAATTTTCTGATTGGGAGGAAAAAAAATATGACCAGTTTTGGATTATTAAGTGTATGTTTGGTTTAACTTTTGGATATGGCAAAATTGATTCCTTAGGTGTATAATTGATTCTATTTCTAGAATTGATTCTAATTTGAAACTATAATTTAGAGTTTTTGTCTCTACTATTGATTTTAGTCTCAAATTAATTGTTCAATTTACTTTTTCATAAACGTATTCAAATAAAAACTATTTTACTTTCAACTTGCTTTTAACGAAAATTAATTTTACAAAATCAATTTGGTCATCATAGAACCAAACACACACTAAATGGTATGATCTTATATATCATGCAGGTTTAAACATGAACTGTGGCGACTTTCTAAAAAATACACTGCAAATGCTGTGAACATGAAGAAAGTAGACATATCTATTGTAGAACAAGCCTTGGTGTACAATTACATAGTCCTAATGAGACTTGGCTTCTTTGATAACCCAAAATCACTTCCATTTGAAAACCTTGGTCCATCTGATGCATGCACTAAAGAAAATCAGCAATTGGCTCTAGAAGCTGCAAAGCAAGGAAAAGTTTTGCTAGAAAACAATGGAGCTCTTCCTTTATCAAAGACTAAGATAGAAAAATTTGGCTTTGTTTGGACCAAATGCAAATGCCACCACAGTTATGATTAGTAACTTTGCTGGCATACTTTGTCTTGTTACTATACAAGTCCATTACGAGGACTACAAAAGTACATTTCTTCGGTAACTTATGTGCGTGGTTGCAGCGACGTTAAATGCAGTAATCAGAACCTTTTTGCAGCAGCCTCTGCTGATGCAGTTGTGTTGGTTGTGGGAATAGATCAATCTATAGAAGCAGAAGGGCTGGGTAGAGTGAATTTGACATTACCTGGATTTCAAGAGAAGCTTGTGAAAGATGTGGCTGCTTCTATCAAAGGAACATTGATTTTAGTTATAATGACATCTGGTCCTATTGATATTTCTTTCACTAAAAGTGTTGGCAGCATAGGGGGATATTGTGGGTTGGTTATCCTGGTCAAGATGGAGGAAATGCCTTAGCACAAGTAATTTTTGGAGACTATAATCCAGGTATAATATAGCTTTGTATTAATATATACCTCTATATATTTATAAGTGAATTGGAAAATTAATCCTCAAAATTGTAACCATTAGCCAAAGGAGTCCCTATTTTTTAGAATGAGCAAATACATCTCTAAAATTAAAAAATATCATTTAAAATAGTTTATTTGTTAACTTTTTCAGTTAGAGGTTTTGATGTGGCACTACGATAAATGAAATATGCAGCCCTTCCTATATCCTACATAAATAACATATCAGCTCATTGATCATTAATTTGAGTATATCATTTAGGTCATTTTTAAGGACAAATTTGTCGGTAATTGCAATTTTACATAGACTAATTATTGACAAATTAGTCTTTATGAGACCTAATTTCATAAGTTTCTGGCGTGGTGACATTAATATGTAATCAACCTGGAAGGACCACATATTCTATACATCATTATCTCTTACGATAAAATAAAAGTTTAAAAAATAACTATTTTAACCGGCAACTTTACAATTTCAATGATGTATTTGCGAAGGACTATTTTGACAAATATTTATAATTTGGAGGAATAATATGCCTATTCACTCCTACATTTATCTTTACATATTTTGTTACATGATATTACAATCTTTGGACTAACAGTGAAGTATAATTATTTATAGGTGGTAGGTTCCCTTTTACATGGTATCCACCATCTTATGTTGACCAAGTTCCAATGAGAGACATGATGGAAACTCCCTGGAAGAACATACATACATGATTGCTACTCAACAATCTTCTCTTATGGTCAAGGAATTGACATTTCCAACATAAGTTGTTTGGATTTAACATTTTTGCTTGTGATTGTTGTGAAGAACAATGGATCAAATGTTGTGTAGTGTTTTGGTGCTCTAGTGAAACAATTGATAGAATTTAACATTAATCCTCACAAAATTGATACAAATTTAATCTGACTTTTAACCATTTTAACATGTTGCAAAATGTAATTTCTCTATAGGTGCTCAATAAATCTAGAGCTATTTCCTCCCTTGAATTGGGATATTTAATATATATAAAAATTATAAATCTAGTAAAATTTAGTTACTTATATTTGTCTAGTTTTCACATTTGGAATGTACAATACACTACTACCTATTGACATTGTGTGGTGGTGCAGGGAATATGTGGCTATGAAGTTTGTTGGTGGACTGGTTGCTGCATGTCATCAAGTGTATTTGATTGATTGTGAATAAATTAATTAATGTTTGGATATATCAACAAATTAAAGTCAATTTTAATTAATATGTAAAAATCAATGTTTAGATTTCAAAAATTGATTTTAGGTAGTATGATTGGTGTTTGCTTATTCTATTTGAGAGCTGTTCAGCATAAGTGACTAACGTTATGTAGCAGTAATGTATCTACGCGCAAATATCAGCCGCCTCACTTTACATTCAAAAAAACTCTATCCATATATGTGAGAGCCAGTTTCAATTCCATTTCCAAATTTCAACTACCGTAATAAGAATATTCAAACACCCTCCAAAAGTCAAAACTACTTTCCTTTTGTTAGAAGCAAAAATGTATTGGCAACATTCGTGTATATCAACTTTATGTATTTATTTATATTTATCTTTTTAACAAATACTATTAATAATATATAGACCACTCAAGATTGAGCATAGCATTAACATTCTTTTGTCAAAATGGACTTGTGGGAGGATGTGAATGGAATCAAATTTGCATTGACCCATAAAAATCTTCCATGGCACTGCAACAATATAAATATGTCCTCCTTTACAATTCCCATATATACAAAAATAAAAACCACGTTTAACTTCAAGGCTTCATTCAATAGCCATAGTCAAAAGTTGTGTTTTTTTGAAAGAAAGAGAATTAAGCAATGGAAGGATTGATACCATATCTTATTCATGCAATCAAGAAGCAGAAGCCTCATCACCACAGCTTCACGAGGAGCTTCTCCCATTCTGAGAGCACAAACCGTAGCTACCACTTGCTATTGGAATCTGGCTCCATCACAGGATCTTCTCACAGAAGAACAAGGTCTGATTTTCAGCAACCCACAACTGAATTCTTAGAGCACAGATTTGGTGTTGATGGAGTTTTGGTTAGCCCCAAAGGCATCACTGCGACAGCTTCTACCACTTCCCATGTTACTACTGTTTCTCATGATGCTACCCAACGACCCTCAAAGAATATCAACAGCATTCGCAATTACAAATGATATAACATCATTGGGGATAAGAGGATGTTCAAATTTCCTTGTTTTTTAAGAAACAATATTTGGAACTTTTAGATTTTTTATGTCTCTTCTCAGGTTTCATTCATTTGTTTAAGATGATGGGCAAATCTCATCTGCCATTGTTGTGTATAGTGTATACTTTTGATCTTGTAATTTGTAAGCTTATCTCTAGGGAATTAACTGTAATGAATACAAACTTTTTATTTATGTGCTACAATGAAGATTAAGTTTAAAGATTTGAAGTGAAACAATTCTCTTTTCTTTTAATTACATGTCTAGAAATATGGATTACTACTACTCATGTAGTTCATTTATGTGCTACAATGAAGATTACAAATGTGTGGTTCATTATTTATTTCAGTTGCTCGGTATTTTGGTTATAAAGTTGTAGCTGTTAACAAAGATCAGAAGTACTATTTCAAAAATGAAAACGCTGTAAAAAAGAATTTGGATTTTTTAAAGTTAGAATAACGTTATGCTCACATTTTTTTCTCATACATACCTCTCTCTACACTAGCTTATTTGTAAGATTTGGTAAAATAAAAGGCTTATTAGTAAAGGGAGATAGTCCTGTTAAGCTATTTGCAAAAATTGATAGCTTTCTCTCAAGAGACCCAATAGGCAATAGCTATGCTGAATTTAGCAATGACTTGATATATCATAATAAGCGATTTGGCAGCTCAAGTGCAACACATGCCATAAAACTAAAACAAGTAAACTAGAAAGATAGACAAAAAAATTAAAATTGGTAATCTCTGGAAATTGTCCAACATGCTACGTGTTAAAATAATGATTTCTGAAAACAACCATAACAAACTTTACCAAATACTGGCTACAGTTCGATATTATGAAGCCAAGAGTGCTTCCAGCTTTGCAATCTGATCATCCTCATTCTTTGCAATGGGATCCTTGTTAACCTCTTGATATAAATCATGTTTCCATTTCTCTGTTCGAGTCTTAATAGGAGGAATACCCTGTCTTCCATTAAATTTATCCCTTCCTCTGTAATTGCTATTGCTGACACTTTCCCCGTACCTTACTCTTGATGAAAAGGCATCCCTCCTAGCTTCTATCTTGTTGGGTACCCTGTCCTCTGCAATTTGCTTCTCAGGTCTACCCAGATGGTTAGGGTTGCTGCTTCTTTCCTCCTTCCTTTCATTCCTTTCTGGAGGGTGGTCAGTATGGCTTGACTTTACTGTCACCGTCGCAGCTGGATTAGCCTCTCCTGAATCCACTGGAATCTTCTTCTCCCTAAATGCTGGCCTTTTCCTTATAGAAGGTGTTGGATTGTCTTTCCTTTCTGGAAAACTGTCTCTTCTCTGAAAATTATCATGCAGTTTAGCCCGTGATTTCTCATCTCTTGGTTCTCTACTCTGACTTGTTTCCACCCGTTGATTATTCTCTTTACTTTGAGTATAGGCTTTTCCTGCATGGAATTGAAGTATTATGGGCTTGAGTGTATAGTCAATCTACAAACCATCCATAGACAATAAAAATGAAGGAAAAGAATATATATATGTCCAACATAAAAATAAGGAAACTCACCACCAGCTTCCCTTTGACCAGTGTTTCGACCGACTTGCACATTAATGTCCCGTTCATCATGCTGTTATAAAAACTATGGGTGGCCAAAACGGGTCGATCTCGCCCGCCTGGGCCGTTTAATCCACTATTTTATGCGGGGCGAGTTGATGTTTTGAACTCAACCACTCAAGTTGGCCCACACTATTTAACACACTGAAAAAACAGGGCGAGATATGTTGACACATTGGGTCAGTTTTTGGAGAAAAAAAAACTTTTCCAAGTTATATTTGTTATTTAACTTATTACTTTTTGCGGCCCATTTTTTTTTTAAATTATCCGGAAGTGCCCACAACAATATGTCCCATTACTTACGAACCCAATAAACTAGGGCCTTATTTTAATAGTTCTTTCCTCCTGCCACTCCAACTGCGTTGTGCTGCTCGACAGCGGGTTTACAGTTCTCCACCGTATTTGTGTGCTCTTCATTCTAGTTAAGGTTAGTTACATTCTGGTTTTTATCTTGGGTTTTATTTTTTGGTTCAATTTCCTTTAGTTTTAGTATTCCTTCTAGTTTTGTTTGGGTATTCCTTCTGGTTTTGTTTTGGTATTCCTTCTGGTTTTGTTTTGTTTTGGTCTTCGTAGTTCTGGTGTTATTTCCGCATTTTGCACTATTCATCCCTATGAATATTAATTAGATTTCTGGCTACCATGTCTTTAATGTTGCTTCTTGTTCAAACAGAAAAGAGGGGAAAAAAAGCTTATTCATTATTAGGACCTGCATCACGCTACCATGTCTTTAATGTTGCTTCTTGTTCAAACAGAAAACATGGGAAAAAAGCTTATTCATTTTTAGGACCTGAATCACGTGCTTGAAACCTGCATTTCATTTTTCAACTTCAAGAAAATAAAATGAAAAGGATGTTATGTAGTTGTCAAACTGATTTGGCTTTTCGTGCATCCATCTTGTACCTTTTTTATTAAGTTATATTGAAAGTTGATTTACATTTTAAAAACTATTCTGGTTCTTGATTATGTTTTGGTCTTTGGGGTGTTGTTGTTGCATTTCCATCACGTGTTGTTTTCTTCTGCATTTCATATATATTTTCTAAATTGTAACTTAGTTTTAATAGATGCATATCTGATAGCTATAAATGGATTCACAAGCTGTTGGTAATTAATTTGTGAATGAAGTTAATGTGAAAATTTTGGGAGTTAGGACTAAAACTATTCAAGGTGATGAACCACCTCAAAAGTAAAAGGACCAAAATTACTAATGCAGATAAGTTTTTACTAGATTAGGGACTGATAGTAAGGCTTACTTTTTAGGTTTGAGTCTGACCTTGATAGAAGTCTGGTATGGTCTATTAAATAAGTAATCAAGCATATCTTTAAATAGATTAACAAGTTAATAAGTCAATGAAATCAAGTTCTATTTTGATATTTAATATCACATTTTAAAGAATATGACTTTATACTTAAATTATATTTTATAATAATACATTTAAATATGTCAAAAATTAAATGAGGTTAATATGCGTAAATTACTAAAAGTTGAATATATAACAAAAGATCAAATTATTATTAATATAATAATTATAGTAGTAAAAAATTATTATTTATATTTATTTAAATAGGCCGACCTAATAGGCCTAAAAGGCTTATTATGTGGTCTGTAGCCTGACCTTTTTAACTAAATAGGCTTTTTTAGAAGCCTTGACCTTATTGTTTAAGAAAAAAGTCTGGCCTGGTTTGGCTTGGACCTGACGTAAACCTCTATCGATCGGTCTGGCCAATTCTCATCCCTAGTTGTGGATAGGTGTATAGGTCGGGTGGTTGGAACCATGTCTCTAAACCATCATATGAAACAGTGCAAGAAAATCAAATATGTTGATGTTGGTCGTGAAATGTATTGAAAAAATTAAATGATGTGTATTTTTGTGTGCCTAAATGATTTGGATTTGGTGTTGCGACCACACAAGAATTACTCAAGAATATATTATAATGTGAGAACAAATTCCAATTGTTTGCTATTTTGATTTTTTTTTTCTACAGTTTGTATAATTTATGCTATATTTCTTTTTGCAAAGGCATATAATTTATACTATATACATAACATAAAGACTCAATAATTAGTTGTGAGTCTTGTGACTAACCGGTGAGATGGTGAAAAATGGCAGCAAGAGTGAGAGAAGAGAAGCCCAAACGCTGTTCTCGTGTCTATTAATTGCTTCCTAAAATACTCCAACCAAAAAGTCATAACTTCTAAATTAAGGGTTTGTTTTGGAATTTTTTTTTATCGCATTCTGAGGTTTGGCGCTATAACATCTGCAACAGCTATTATTTTGGATTCTACACTAAATTGCTCTGCTACTGCATGTTCTATAGCGGACAGGGGATGGTCTGCTATAGCCCCTTATTGACAATTGACAACATTGATTTTTGGCTCGATGCACTTGCCTAAGAGCATAAAAGGGGATAAACAATATCCAATCTTATTAGAGATATAAATTTCAGTTTGTATTATGCACTGCATTATTTTCAGTTTTACTAGTGTAAAGCTTGTACTAAGATTCTAATGAACTCCGTTCACAGTCTCTATGAGATTGATTCTTCACTCTTTGAGTTTGTAACAAATCTAATACAAGTGAACATGCAGATTTGAATATAATTAGGTGCAGAACATGGTCCATATGTAAAACAAAATTGGTATAACCTGATAATAAGAGCGAGATCTTGGTGGTTGAGACAAATGTTTGGACGGGTCAGAGTGATCATTTGGATTTGATTTCTTGGTAGAAGCATCGTTAGGATCTTGCTTAGAATGGTGTGGCAGTGTTAGGTTTCTCTTTTTATGATCTCCTCCTCTTCCTCCTCCATCATTTGTGGTCACTCTCTCCCTTTCTTTTTCTCTTTCTCTATCTCTATCTCTTCTATATCTCTTGGGGCTAAAATCAACATCGCCGGAATCAAAATTCAAGAAATCGAAATCATATAATTGAATTGGAACAAGAACTACGAGATTACAGTTTGAAGTAAATAGATAATGAGACAATGCAGTGCAATGCAATGCAAAGCATTCAATTACTCATGAAAACCAAACAGATATTAAAAATAGGCATAGAGATTATTATTATTATTATTATTATAATTATAATTATAATTACCTTGGTTCTCGTCGATCGAAGTTAGAATGGCGACGCTTGGAATCGGAGTCTCGGGGAGACATGATGAATTAGGGTTTTGCAGCAAAATCTCAATCTTGAGCTACACTTTTGGGATTACGGGCTAAGCTTCTTTCCATTTCCACCTACGTGTCGCGGTCACTATCCGGGCAACACAGTTTTAAACCAGCGCAGTTTCTCTCTTCTTCTTTTTTTTTTTTTTTTTTCCAATTAATAAAATGTTTTTAATTAATTAAAAAAATCAAAATACTTGCTTGTCCCAAACAGAAAACTTATACTAGCCTCGTCCGCTTTCTTATTTCAGTAACATGTGTAATTTTGAATTTGTTTGAGTCAAATTTAATGGATGCTTAATCCCTTCGTTATTTTTTTTTTTTTTGCCGTATATACTTTAAATCTTTTGTTGTCTTGATTAGTTAATGTTGGATCTGTGTTGGTGACAGTTGCTGCAAGACTTTAATAGTGAAGTTGTTGATGAAGATTATATGTAGCAAGTTCCAAAACGTGTTGTTACACTAGCCTTTAGGTTCGATTCGCCCCCACCAATCGGATGCAAATGAGATAACCAGCGAATCCCTTCAGGGTACTTTGGAAACCTTGATATGATTTGCACTATCACACCAAGAATATCTTTCAATAGTATGTTACAAAATAATGTTACCTATTCTTTTCTCATGCATTAGAAAAGAATAAGTTGACTTAGTATATGAGAATGAG
>NC_021163.2:14418872-14419337 GCF_000331145.2 Cicer arietinum | reverse complement strand
GGAAAGAGTTGCAATTCTTCTTCTGCCACTGTTTACGAAGGGCTATATACAATGCCTCTGTTTCGCGAGCAGGTCTTGGGTTCAAATCCAACATATGTGACTTTTCAATTTCCAAAAAGAAGGGAATACTTAGTCCCATAATTTTGGAAATATCATGGTTTCAGATATTGGTATCTTACGATTTGAACCACTACTTAGTAAGCTATGGGTTCCACTTATCCCGAATAGATTGGTAGACAAGTTTTGAACCAATTATTCATTAGAACAAGTGTGCACAACTTACACATGAAATCTCGGTACTATCGAAAGAATTATAAATATGACACATTTGTTAAGGCCTTGTGTCATGTACCCTTTTCATGATAATTTAAGAGTCAAGCCCTTTAACTCTTCGAAGCGGCCTCACTTCATCCTCACATAGGTAGACTATATCAGAAATACACCCATAATATGTATTTCAGCAAA
>NC_021163.2:14417131-14418468 GCF_000331145.2 Cicer arietinum | reverse complement strand
AACTTTCATTTTCTTCTTAAAGATCCATTTACAACCTATTGGTTTGGATCCAGGTGGGAGGTCTACCAATTTCCAAGTTTTATTCCCCATGATTTAGTCCATTTCCTCTTGGATTGCTTCTTTCCAAAAGGAAGAGTCTTGAGACTTTATTGCCTCTTCATATGTGTTTGGGTCACTCTCTAAATTGTAGCAAATTGGTCCATAACTGTTACTGGAATCATTTGTACCTTTTACAAGGAACATAAAGAAGTTTAGGCCATAATCTTTTTCTTTTCTGGCTCTTTTACTTCTTCTGGGTTCTGAACATATCAAAGTATCATTATTAGATAAATTATTTTCTAGGTTTTGTACACTAGAACATAAAGTTTCTTTGGGATGTGGAATTGAGTTAAATTTATTTTCTTGAAAAATTGCATCTCTTGACTCAATCACTGTGTTAACAGGATATGAGTCATTAGATTCAACAACCATGAATCTATAGGCCTTGCTATTTTCAGCATAGCCCATAAATACACTTTCAATTCCTCTTTCTCCTAATTTCTTTCTTTTTGGTTCAGGAACCTTAACAATTGCTCTACATCCCCAAACTTTTATATAGTTAAGATTGAGTTTTCTTTTCTTCCAGAGTTCATATGGGGTTATCTTGTTCCTTTTATTGGGAACTCTATTTAGCAAATAACATGCAGTTAACATGGACTCACCCCAATAACCTTTAGATAGACCAGAATAGGATAACATGACATTGACCATTTCTTCTAATACCCTATTTTTCCTTTCTGCAATTCCATTTTGTTGTGGGGAATATGGTGTAGTTGTTTGATACACAATACCAGTGGACTCAAAATACTCAGGATGATAGAACTCTCCTCCTCTATCAATTCTAAAACACTTAATAAAAGTTTCATGTTGAAGTTCTACTTGTGCTTTAAAGATTTTAAATTTGTCTAAAACTTCATTCTTAGAGTGCATTAAATAAACATAACAAAATCTAGAGTAATCATCAATAAAAGTGACAAAATACTTTTTACCACCAATTGTAGGCCAACCATGTAAATTGCATACATCAGAGTGAATTAAATCTAATACCTTAAAACTTCTTTCAGAATTAAATTTGATTTCATCATATCATTCAATTTTCTAAAGTTAATATGTCCTAGTCGCATATGCCATAAATCACAAGACTCAACAATATAAGCAGAAATCATATTATTATTATAGTTACTGATAACATTACATTTGAACATATTCTCACAAAGGTAACCCTTCCCTACAAACATACCACCTTTAGAGAGAATAAATTTATCTCCCTCAAATACACATTTGAAACCAAACTTATT
>NC_021163.2:14384611-14416577 GCF_000331145.2 Cicer arietinum | reverse complement strand
GGGTAGCACCAGAGTCTATCCACCAAGATTCAACATCTTCAATCATGTTGAGTTCAGAAATGACAGCAACAAGATTATCTTTTGTTGCACTTGAATTCTTCTCTTTGTTCTTCTTTTTCAAGAACCTGCACTCATTTTTATAGTGTCTTGGTTTTTCACAATGATAACAACTTCCTTTTCTTTTCTTTCGTTGTTCATTATTACCATTGTGTTTTTCATGAGATTTATCAAAATCTCGATTTCTTTTCTTAAAAGATTTGCTTGAATTTCCTTCCTCCATTACATGGACCTTTTCATGAGAAAATTGGTTCTTAGTATCCTCTTGTTTACGATACTCTTCTTCTAAACGAAGGTGATTACCCAATTGCTCAAGTGATATGTCCTCTTTCTTATGTTTCATAGATTTTTTGTCATCTTTCTAAGAAGGTGGAAGTTTGCCTATTATGGAGGTTACAATAATGGTTTCATCCATGTGCATCTTATGTTGTTTGTAGTTATTAAGAATACGTTCAATCTCATGCATTTGTTCCATTACTGATTTATTATCAACCATTTTATAATTATTAAATTGAGAAACAAGAAACTTCTTACTTGTAGCGTCTTCTTGCATGTATCTTGACTCTAATTTCTCCCATAGTTCCTTTGCAGATTTTCTGCTTTGATATATATCGAACAAGGAGTCAGACATTCTGTTGAGAATATGGCCCATGCATATATAGTCATCATTGTCCCACTTCTGCCTTTCTCTTGTTTCTGCTAATGTTTACACTTTCTTCTCCAGCGGTCTTGTGGTGTTCAGAACATACACCACCTTCAAAGTTGTTAGAAGGAATTTCATCTTTTTCTGCCAACGGATAAAATTTCCTCCATCGAATTTCTCCAACTTCACAAAATTAGAAGTCATTTCTTTGAGTGATGCAACCATTGATTGAAAATATGATCGAACCTAAAGATTGTTGGATTTGTGTTGGTGACAGTTGCTGCAAGACTTTAATAGTGAAGTTGTTGATGAAGATTATATGTAGCAAGTTCCAAAGTGTGTTGTTACACTAGCCTTTAGGTTCGATTCGCCCCCACCAATCGGATGCAAATGAGATAACCAGCGAATCCCCTTCAAGGTACTTTGGAAACCTTGATATGATTTGCACTATCACACAAAGAATATCTTTCAATAGTATGTTACAAAGTATTGTTACCTATTCTTTTTTCATGCATTAGAAAAGAATAAGTTGACTTAATATATGAGAATGAGTGAAAGAAAATGGATGAAAATACTTGAATCCGTTGTTTACATTCTGACCAAAGTGACCTTATTTATAGGAAAAATAATGTCACTTGGGAAAGAGTTGCAATTCTTCTTCTGCCACTGTTTACGAAGGGCTATATACATATAACGTTCAGTTATTTACTGAAGCATTGCACTGGTCTGGTAGCAAAATAATGCCTCTATTTCGCGAGCAGGTCCTGGGTTCAAATTCAACAGATGTGACTTTTCATTTTAGGAAAGAATAAACACAACCACCAAACCAACATCAATATCATGTTATGTATAACCAATTATACATACATGGTTATATTCGTCTACAATCATTATTAGAGATAAGCAATAAATTAAGAGTGGAGTAGGTAGTTCGACAATACTAAAATATTTATTAATATTAAGGTTGTTCTATGCATCGTTTATTCTCACGATAGATGCAGTTAATTATATAGTTTCATTTCTTACGGTACATAAAATAAATAAATGATTTCTTTAAGAAGAGACATAAGATAAAGATTACCGATTTTCTTTGACCGAATCATGCTGACCACATTAAGAATATCAATTTCCATCAAAATAGTAGTCAAACTCAAATTATAAGTTATTACGAGACCAATAACTAGTCCCCAAAACTCAGCTAATATAGAGATAGTTCGATCCAGATTGCAAAAGAACCCACATATAAATTCATCTATGATATCTGATAAGTCCTCCACAAGTTGTCATATCTCTTGTGTTGTAATAAAAATCATCAATATTTAGCTTGAAATGATTAGCATAATGAAGATATCATTTACCATTAATCTTCATTTTTTGACCCTCTATAAAAGAATGAAGGTTAAGATAAAGACGCTGATAGAATAAAAAATAGTCTATTAAAATATTATAAAAATTACTTGTGATCAACTAGTGTTCCCAGAAAACTATTTGGTTAGTAGTAACCAAATTGTTTTTGTTATATCCTTTATTTATTGCAGGCATGCAGTTATGAGCCTTGGTCATTTAATTCTCAGAAGCTATGTGGGTTAAACCTCAATGTCAATTGATAAAATAACTTTAGTAATTTAATATAAGTTGCTTTCATTTCATTATTACTAATATTGGACATGTATTTTAATATTCGGTGTGAACGTGAAAAGTAATGTGTATCAATTGTTACTGTCATTTGACTATCGATGTAATGATTAATTAATTTAGAGATGACAATAAGTAAATATATTGTAAATTACTTTCACATTAATTAAAGCTTCTATTTATCGTTCGAACTTCACTTACGAAATTTTTAATTAAATTCTTAGTAACAGATTAAACATTGATATTTTGCTTCAAAAATAAATTAAACAACGTTCTTTTTTAGATTACCTTCCAAAAAATTATGGATAAATTATTCATAATGAGGTAACACTAATTAAAATTGATCGTGTGTAATTTACTATCTCTCACACTAATTAATAATATTTTACAAATTTTTAAATGTAATTCACTAATGACAGTGATAGATTCAACTCCTCTCCATGAGGATAAGTAAGGCATGCCTATCAATTGGAACAACCAATTTGTTTTGTTCTTAGATAAGAAAATTAAAAAAACTATATATCATACAGTAAAAAATTGAATAATTTTTTTTAATATAAAAACTATATAATTTTATAAATATTTATTTAGTTTTTAAATTTGTTATGTCCTTAGATAAATAAAAATAAAAATAAAAAAACTATACATCATACAGTGAAAAATTGTATAATTTTTTTTTAATATAAAAACTATATAATTTTATTAAATGTTTATTTCAATTTTATTAAAAACTAGTATGTCAAGTCAACTCATGAGGATTATTTCAATTTTTGAATGTTTTTTCCAAACATAATTTGAACATCGTAGACATTCTTTTATATAAATTTAATTTTTTTTAACAAATAGTGAATTCAAAATAAATATTTCAAGCGTCAAAAGTTCGATAAATAACACAGAGTGTATTGGCAAAGTTCGGTTGTATTATTATAGAAACTAAAACAACCGTTTATCGAATCTAAGTAGTTTGCACCACTCATACGATTAATCAAGTTCGATCGAACAATTGGTTATCGGTCTAAGTTGTCCATAAAACTCATATAATTAATCTACTTCAATCCAACAGTTGGTTATTCGATCTAAGTTGTCCTACCACTCACATCATTAATCTTGTTCAACCTAAAAGTCGGTTCTCCGAACTAAGTTGTTTGTAACACTCATACGATTAATCATATTTGATCAAAACAGTCGATTCTTCGATCTTAGTTGACAATCGCATTATAACACATGAAATTTTTCGTGATCTTTAGTAATAGAAAACAAGTGAACCCTAGTTTACGCTATGATTCATAAATTGTTAATGATCTTTAGTATAAGATTGTAATTGAACATTAATTCGTACTATGACACAATAAATTTTTCATGGTTACTGATACTAAAGATCACAAAAGATTTTGATTTGGCATAGAAGATTTCTTGTATCATAATACAAATTAAGGTTCACTTATTATTACATGAATGTTATGGACAACTTAGATAAGATAGCCGACCATTTAGTCAAACTTGACTAGTCATTTCAGTAGTACATATAACTTAGATTGGAGAGTCAATTGTTAGATTAAATAAGCTTAGTCATGTGAGTATTACAAACAACTTAGATCGAATAACCACCTTTAACAATATTAATTGTGAGAGCGGTAGAGACAACTTAGATCGAATAAAAAATATATAGTTGAATCGAAGTGGACTAGTCATATGAGTGTTAACAGACGACTTAGATTAGATAACTGTATTTTAACAAAATTAATTGTGAGAGCAGTAGGAATAACTTATATCGAAGAGTCAACCGTTGGATCGAAGAACCGACATTTAGATCATACAGAATTAATCGTATGGACGTACAAAATATTTAGATTCGAGAGTCGACTGTTTTAGCCTCTATAAAAAATCAAGTTTTTATCATAAATATGACCAAACTTTGCAATTGCAAAAACACTATATGTGTTATTTCTTAAGTTGTTATGCATTTGAAGCTTAAAAATTTTATATTGAATTCACTTATTTTCTAAAAATTCAAAAAATTTATAGGATAATATTTATAATATTGTAAATATGTTTAGAAAAAACATTAAAAAATTAAATTATTCGCATAAGTTAATTTAACATAAACGACTAAAATTGTTTACAAAGAAACCGTTACATATAAAGATTACATAAATATATAATAAAATTATACACTATTTATATTTCAAAAAATATATATATATAATTTCCCGTATAATGATATATAGAAAGAATTTATTTGTTACATATACAACAAATTGATTGTTCTATTGGTTGGGTCTTCCTTAGATGCATTTTGGAAATGGGTCCGATCCATGGTAAGATGTAAACATATGCTGTTTATCCAGAGTGAATTAATGGCAATGCGTCAATGTTCAAATAATATAAAGTATCTATAATTTAAATTACAGTTGTCCAAATTTAATTGATGTATGGTATTTTACCCATAATTCCTTAATAACAATTTAGACTTCACCATTAAAGAATAACTCTTTAGATATGAAAATGATATTATAGAGACACAATGTAGTATAAATGATTCATTTGATGCGTAATATAATATAAAGGCCGACCTAGCTAGAGAGGAGAACCCAAATTCTTGTAACTTCAAACAACAAAAAAAACAAAAAACGAATTTAGAGTTTTTCTCGCAGAGTCGGGCCGTCCCAACCATTGCCATACATAGTTTCACTACTTAGTGACTGCCACAATACAAGTGAGTGCCTTTTATTTAATCCAACCAAACTATACTAATACAATACACAATGCAATTTTAGTTTTAAGTTATATAATTAGCTTGCGTTTGTCTAAATGCAATCTATATATGGTGTAATCTCCATCAACACACGTCACTTTATGCTTTCATAAAATCTTTTATTTTGGGGGACAAATATGAGTTGTAACTCACTAAACAGTGTTGATTGAATTTTATGGTGAAACACTCGTCATTTGCACTAAGATGGATGACATATATAATGGACGTTATTTACTTTTTATCAACAACAACTTCAATTTATGTGACACAACTATGTCATTCATTTACGAATATGCGTTCTGCTTCATATGCCACTTGAAGAATTTTATTATTTTATTGGTTTATAATTTATGTTTTGATAAAAAAAATCATACATTTTTTTAAAAACGATATTTATTATTCAAATTAGTAAAAATTATATTGATCGAAAATAACACATTTTAAATTTAATAAAATAAAAAGGATGAATTTGCGAGTAAATTCACAACACTCAAATTATTAATATAAAACGACAAAATATTTACAATTGTCACAAAGTCTATGTATATGAACTGAAATATTGATGTATTTAAATATGTAATGTTGACGACATCAAATTCATTGATTGACTATGTACTGGATCGAAATTGATATGTAAACTTGAATCAAACGAGCACCACAACGATACAAGAAATTAAAACGCCGCACCAAGACGAACAGAAAAACATCACACTCAGATTGCTGAAATCATAATTAAAACGATAAAAAAAATTAAATACATATGAAAACCGCCACTTATTTAAATAAAAGAAAAAAAATGTTAAATAGACCCATAAAAGGTCTCAAATCACCTGAAAAATTACTAAGAAGAAAAGGAGACGAGCAACGCTTCAAAACTAGGTTTGATTGATAATCGATCATACATTTAATTAAAGAATTTAATTTTCATACATTTTACGTAAAATTTATTAGATTGATTGATAATTGATATGATAGTACAATGAAAACATTAATTTATAATATCTGAAAATGATATAAGACAAAATATAAATTATTTTATAAGTGTTCAACAAATGTCAGATTCTCTCTATTTTAAATTGAAGTACTATCTCTTCACCTTAAATTTCATCTATGGAGCAAAAACTATATAAAGCCGGAAATGATTTACACGACATCATCGGAGTCCAATTGATATTTGACAATAGTGCTCAATGAATCGGGGATAAATCTTCTCATGTATAATTTCCAAATACATGAGAGAGTAATGTGATAATTCACAATTAAAAAACAAATTATCCGATACTTTTCTCTCTCTTTAGATAGTCGGAGATTATACATTACTATCTCGAGATTACATTTATATATGAGAGGATCAATTCCCCAATGAATGTATGTTTGTGTTTTCAACCAGTTAAATATTTCTTCTAAGATGTCCTGTATGATCCTTCATTGAATTTGATGCTAAAATCGGCTTTTAGCCTTATATAGTTCTATTTTTGTGAAACAAGTACCAAGATTTGCTTAAGTAATGCCCGGACAGGTGACGAGATAAGTTATGCTATTTATTTTTTCATCTTAATTAACTAAAATAGATTAAATAAAATTCAAAATTAAGTTGTATTTGTTATAATGATTTTAAAATTACTTTTCTTGGAATACATATCAAATTTATTAAATTATAATAAATACCCAATTGAAATTTCAATTAAACTTTGACATATGCAATTTTAAACATATTATATTTTTCACTAAATTTTAAATATATTATGTTTAATAGTAAAAAGTCAAAAAAAATCATATATTAAATATATATTATATTTATGAGTTAAATAAGTTGTTGGTCCCAATAAATATATCATATTTCGTTTTTAGTTATTCTAATTTTTTCTTTAAACAATGATCCATCAAATATTTTCCATTAAAAAATTTAATTAATCTATACTTTTAAATGAATTCATATGCATTGTCTGAATTTTTTAATGGTGTTTTACATGCATGTTTAAAACAATGTAATAATATTTCCCATAAGACTTTTAAAAAAATTAACAAGAAATAAATTACATATTAATTTTAAATTTTTTTTGCGCTTAAAAATTAGTATTTAATTCAATGTAACAGTTAAATTCAAAATGTATTGAATGAATTATTAAGCCCTAATTCAACTAACAAATATCGATATTGTTAGATTGGACGTTTTGTCTCGGCTTTAAATCCAAAGCACATAGTTGTCTGAGTTAATAATATTGATGTAAACCATCTTTTCTAAAAAAAAAATGTTATTGAATGAGGATATCTATTATTGCATAAATATTAGATATAACTAATGCTAGTAGTACGTAACTCTTAGTGTGGGTAAGTCTTCGAATGCATAATGTAAAATTAGTATAGGAGTCTCGTATGTTGCACGTGATAGGTTGTATATATGATATTAAATTTTAAATTTAGAATTAAATTTTATATAAATTTTAACTCACAGAGAATCATCATTAAATGGTTTTTTTTTTTTGTTTTATTTTAAAAAAATATTCAAAATATTCTATTTTTTAAACTTAATAGATGATCGCAAGACCAGAGTGCGATGAGTTGAAAGAAAAAAAATTGTATTTCAATAGAAGGTCGCATCATGAGGATGCGACTATGTACTGACATTAATTTTTTTTCTTCATTTTATTAAATCAGTTATCGATTATTTAATAAATTAAAAATAATTAAAAAAATCAAAATATTATTAATAAAATATATTAATAAATAATAATGATAATAATAAAATAAATTATATTATAAATTTCAAAAAATAAAAAATAAAAAATGGAAGAAAAAATACATCAATTTTAAATACGTAACAATGTTATATCATTTTAACAACTCCCTCCTATGAATTTGAACAACTGTCGACGTGAGGCGTGAATTGGAAGTCAATTTGGAAACTTATATGCAAAACAACATACATCTTAAAATAATTTAAATTTATCTATAAAATATGAGGGAGTTGTTATAATACTGTTGACATATCTACTCAAAATTGATGTATTTTTTCATTTTAATGTAATTTTAAAATGATATAACACTGTTGACATATCTACTCAAAATTGATGTACTTTTAAAGTGAAGCAATTAGGTGAAGATTTTGTTGAAAAGTGGAATATTTGAAAGAAAAAAAATCCTCATTAAATTAAATGATATTATAATATATTAAATGACCTCATACAATATTCTTAAATAATTATTATTCATAAAAAAAACAATATTGTATATAACTTGAATAATCAAATTATGAATGATAAGAAGTTAAAGTTTAATGTATAGCATGATATTGAGATAAATAAGACATAAAATATTTTATTCAATCACACTTGGTTTGTTATGCCCTAATAAAATAAAATGGAGGATTCTACCTTTCATCCCCACATCTAAATATGTCACTCTCTCAATACACATGAAAAGACAATTTTACCCTTTCAATCATTTATAATAAGTTTCAAAATTTTCAAATTTTGAAACTTTCTCAAGTTTCAAATTTTCAAAATAAGAATTATATTTCGAAAATTTGAAAAGTTTCAAAAGTTTCTAAATCTGAATTTTTTTGAAATAAGGATTACATTTCGAAATATGGAAAGTTTCGAAATTTTTCTATTTCAAAAGTTTTCAATTATGGAAAATTTCAAAATTTTCTTATTTCGAAAGTTTCCAATTATGAAAAGTTTCGAAAATTATGGAATTTTCTATTTCTAATTGTTTTAAAGTTTTGAAAATTCTAAAGTTTAAAAAACTATCAACAATCGGAAAAGGATATAGTGATTTTTTTCATTTGAAATAAATTGTTAATTGGAAAAAATGATAATATAATCAAACTATTATTGAAACATTAATTTTGAAAAATTGATTTTTATTATAATGGTAACTGAAAATAACATAATATACACCAATTACACCAATTGAGACAAATTCACTAGAATTTCCAAAGGTAAGGAATCTTTATTCTTACACAGTAAAAAGCTCAATCAAGAGACTTGATTATGACACCAATTGAAGGTGCTGAAAAACACAAGAAAAGGGATGGAGAGTTTGAATTTTGTTTTGTCATTTCTAAAAAATACTTCGATGGCTTTACATAAAATTGTTCTTTATATAAAAACTTTCAACTTACTCTTATAAAATATGTTTAGTCAAAACAAGGTTGAATCATAAAGAACTAAAATGACATAAATAGATAAATGAAACACATATATTTTTATACTAATTCATAACAGTATGTTGCTACATTCAGTACTCCCCTTACAGAGAGATTTTGTCTTAGTACAATCGATGACTTAATACACTATTTCAATCAATAGCATACAAGTATTTTTTACTCTATCTCTTCAAGCTTTGACTATTTTTCTCTAGCCTATCCAGATAGTCATCTTCACATCCCTTCTTCAACTTTCTGGCAACATGTCATTGAGGTTCATGAGTGTTTTTATAACTTTTGAGGTGCCTCTTAGGAGTGAGAGAGTTGTTGTCACTATCGGACTTATTTACTTGTTTGTGTCTGAGTTGACACAAAGTTTGTTACTAATATTCTAACTCTCGTTGAGATGATGTTACATATCAATTCTTATATCAGTACAAGTGTGTGAAACACTTTGACTGATTTACATTAATTCTAATAACTCTCTATTGATTGATTTTACATTCATACTTTTCTTTGATGCGTTATTGGCTTTTTTAGAATTTTTTCTAAACACATTGTCTTTTTCATTTTGTCTAACACACTCAATTGATTGAGCGGGTTCTTCGTAAATACAGTGAAGAAGTTTTATTTGAAAATATTACCTTTGGAGATCTTCAATCACCATTTAAAGAAGATCAATCTTTAACATGTATCTACATATATCTTCTTGATTTATTCTACGTATCTTTAATTTAAGATTACAAATCTCAAAGGATGTTACTAATAGAGGATGTCATATAGAATTTCAGACAATTTAACTTATTTAAGATATTAACCAGAGGATAAACAAAATTTTATTCTTTAGGACGTTGACTATTCATATATTTGACTTTCCATGGCATTGACTTCTAGATCTTTGGCTTTTCCGAGTGTTGACTTTCATCTGAGCCAGACGATACAATACTTGTCACAGTTATCAGAAGCAAATGCTTATTTTTCTTTACACACTTATTAGAGACAGACCATTCAGATTGTTGATTGTATTTACAGATTCACCGGAGATACACTTGAAAGCACGTTCATCGGAATAAGACACAATTGTAGTAGTTTCTTTAGAAGTACTATGATATTTGTTTATAAGATATTTGTTTATAAGACTTGTAAGGCTTTGACTTGAACTACATGTTTTAATACTTTTATTGCTATATTACGACTTGCTCTATTAATAGACATAATTACTTGTTTAGTATGTGATCATATTATTTGTATTTAGAAACACTTAGATTATATATCTAATTTACTTGTAATTTATACAACCTTAAAATAGATAGTCATTAATATAAATATTTGTCTTTTAACTTAATATGCACACTTAGTAAATATAGTTAGAGGATAGTTGTTCTTTATTTGTTTGTTTTTGTTATCACCTAAACATCAACCATATGATTTTAACTAAAACGAATTTTGCACTAACACATTTTTCCTATCAACTTCTAGAATTTCATAATTACATCAATATATCATTGGTAATGTTCATGAGACTAAAGCTTCTTTCAAAACTTGTATTAAATTCACTACTCACTTCAACTTTGAATAAGAATTTCTTATCAACCAATTATGAAACCTCATCAGGAACAACGTCAGCAACGTCGAGGCCAAAAATTATTTATTGCCAACGACGTAGTTTACTTCAATCGTAATCAACATTGAGCTTCAAAAGATATCTGTAAATAATATTGAATTTAAATCATTATGAGTGACGATATAAATGTAACTATATATATTAACTTGCGCATATACGAAAATGATATAATAAACAAACAAAAAACTAAATTTTTTATACTAATATAACAATAGTTGAAATAATAAAGTTTTGTATATCTTTTAATATTATGTTTGAGAGTCATCAGTGAATCTTTTTGAACAAAATTTCAAAATTTGGAAGCTACAAATTCGTACATAAGAGAATGGTGAGTGTGCATAGAATGAAATTTTAAGTAGTATGTATAGTTGTGAATTGTGAAATATGGGTTGTTGAAATTCATTTTGGTAATTTCAATAAGAAAATAAAATTGTTTTGATTGCATGAATTATTTGGTATAAATTTTATTAAGGAGATAAAATTATTTTGGTAACGATAAATTACGAATTAACATTAGGGTATATATTGGTTGATTTTCTCCTTCGATGTTTCCTTTTGTATAGTATATCCTTGATATTAATATTTGTTTGACCAAAAATTAACAACTTTATAATTATACTTTTTACAAAAGCAATTAATTTAATTAACATTCACGAGAGATATGCGGTGCAAGAACAATTTTAAATTATCATAGAATAAGTCAAAATATTTATAGTATAGATATATATACATTTGTAAAATAGTTAACATTAAAGAAAAATTACTATATCACACATATTAGTTTAATGAATTAAATTTGATTGATATTTTTTAAAACATCTGATTAATTTCATAAACCATCTTTTATATAATTCAATGAATTAAATTTAATTAAATTTCAATGACAATCTTTTATGCAATTTTATATAATATATAATAGTTGTATTATTCTTGTGTGTAATTAGTTTATATTTTCGTTTATGCTTCAACAACTATGAATATATTATCATCCGTGTATATTAAATATTTAGATTTATAGAAATATTCGATATATTTTATGTGTAATATATCATGTATGTTAATTTAATGTATTAAATTTCAATAAATTTAATTATTTATATATATATACTTTTTTAAAAGGAATTATTGTATATGTTTTAAATAAAAAGCAAGTGTGAGTCAAAAAAAAAAAAGTAACACAAACATTAATTGAAGAATAATTCAATGAATGTCAGCTGAAATCTAATTAATTGATAAATATTGATATTATTAAGTTAAATACTATATTTTGAATTCAAATTTAAATTTTATAATTGTGTACAAATTTTTTACCATTTCATTTAAAAAAATTGCATAAACCCTCTTTTATATATCATAATAATAATAATAATAATAAATAATAATAATAATAATAATAATAATAATAATAATAATAATAATAATAATAATAATAATAATAATAGATAAATATTTTAAGCTTATTTTAAGGCTTGGCAATGCTGGGGCTTATAAATAGCTAATTGATAATCCCTATATGTGCATTGTATTAAGGGAAGTTTTATATAATACAATGATGATTAGTGACAAAATGAAGGTAGCTACAGAATTCTGCAATTTGTTGTTCACCACCACCTCTGTCATTTTACTTTTCTCAGGTTTCAATCTCACCTTCTCTCCCTCTCTTTCAATTAATGCTACTTATTTTTTACTAACATATCTTCACAACACATGCAGGCCTTGGTGTTGATTCTATGGCATATGATTATTTTTCTACTACAGAGGCAATAACACTTCTTTTATTATGATTTATTTTATATCCTAAACCATCAACACTATTCATTTTTTTAAGCAGTAATGTTTTGTAAACACAAAATTCAACATCAACAATCTTTTTAATATTTTTTCCCGTGCTACACATATCTAACTTGTGTTTTGTACATCTCACATGTATTTTATATGATGTTTTTTTTTATTAGTTTTATTTTATAAAACGATAATTCATTCAAGCTATTCAAATTAAAAATTACTTGGGTTGCCAATGTCTTGAAATAAAACAGTGTATGAGAGAACCTCAGAGGGCACAATATGGAGGGGGCATTATAGTAAATCCAGGATTTGATCACAACATAGAGAGTTGGACAGTGTTTGGAAATGGAACAATAGAGGAACGTATATCAAATGATGGAAATAGATTCATTGTTGCTAGAAACAGAACACAATCATTGGATAGTTTTTCTCAAAAGATCCAACTCAAGAAAGGATTGATATACGTATTTTCTGGTAAATTATGTTTTTATGTTTTCTTTCACTAACATTCATTTAATTACTTTGCTAAAAACTTATATTAATTATTTTATTTTCTCTCATGTCCACATTCAGGTTGGTTTCAGCTGAGTGAAGGAAGTGACACAGTTTCTGTTGTATTTAAATTAAATGGAAGTGAAATGGTAAAGGGTGGCCATGTGATTGCAAAGAATGGATGTTGGTCTTTTCTAAAAGGTGGCGTAGTCGCAAATTTCTCAAGTTCTGCTCAGATTCATTTCGAGGTGAAAATACTAATATATTAACATTTCTCTATTCAAATACAAAAAATAAAAAATATGAAAGAAAATTCCTATCTAAAACTTTTACAACATGTAAACATACAACTACTAATTGTAAATACTTTTTTATACTCAATAGTAAATATTTACTAGTTGGTAAAAATGAAAATTTGGTATGTGAAAGAATTGATTTTTTTTTATAAGCAAAATGAAATTAATGAAAGTACAGAGGTACTATAACTAAGAAAATAAAGATTCGATATATAGCAAATAACTCAAGGGATTGTTCCACAAGTTTCAAAAAACAAAGTTTCTATTTGAAAAGATAATGAAATTTACTTACAATGCATTGTAGAGCAATAATCCAAATGTGGAAATATGGGGTGATAGTGTGTCCTTGCAACCATTTACCAAAAAGCAATGGAGATCACACCAAGACAACAGCATTGAAAGGGTAAGCTAATGCAACACGAAACTCTCATTCTCTTTTTTTGTTATTATCTTTGTATTACTATCCACATGAGGAATGAAATCAATATTAAACCTATTTCTTACAAAAAGCATGAATAAAAAGTCATCTTATTTCGACTAAAAAAATTACAAAAAATGACAACAAAATGGTTGATTAACAAAGTTTAAATATGTGATTAATTAGATTAGGTGGACGAATAATGAATATAATAGATAACAAAACTCATTAACCATTCATTGAATATAAGATGAGTGCTAACAATGCATACTTCTTTATACTAAATATTTGATTTGTCAAAATTTATATAAGTTCCACAAAAATATGTGGGTCCCATATAAGTTTAATGAGACCACGTGTATTTCAATTGAAGTTAAAATAATTTTTAAATGGTTAAATTGATTTTTGAATTAAGTTTGATTATTCGATTTGTTTTAAATGTGTAATTTAAGTCATAAACCATTTAATTGATTTATCACGTTCATAAATGAGTTTTGAGGTTTTTTATATCTATTAACCGTCAATTGAACACCTAATCAACTACATATTTGAATTGCATAAATCAACTATTTTATTGTCTCTTTTTTTTTGTTAAAACATAATTTCTCTAATAAAAATGTAACAAACTAAAAAAAGAATAGTAACTAGTATTGATTTATAAGCTGCAGGTACGTAAGAGCAGGGTGAGATTCCATGTAACTAATGTAAACAAAACATCGTTGGAAGGAGCAAAAATTGTGATAAAACCAACAAAACCAAATTTTCCATTTGGATGTGGAATGAACCATAATATCCTGAACAACACTGAGTACCAAAAATGGTTTGTGTCAAGATTCAAATACACAACATTCACAAATGAAATGAAATGGTATAGTACAGAGAAAATCCAAGGCATTGAAAACTATACTATAGCAGATGCCATGGTGGAATTTAACAGAAGAAATGGAATTTCTGTTAGAGGTCACACAATTTTTTGGGATGATATGAAATTTAATCCTGTATGGGTTAAGACTTTATCTCCCAGAGGATTGCGAAAAGCCGCAGCGAAAAGAATAAATTCAATTGTTTTAAGATATAAAGGAAAAGTGATTGCTTGGGATGTGATGAATGAAAATGTTCATTATCGGTTTTTTGAAGACAAACTTGGTGAAAATGCTTCTGCAATATACTATTCAAAAGCTCATGAGCTTGATCCAACAGTACCAATGTTCATGAATGAGTTTAACACTATTGCATATAGTGGAGAGAAGATTGCTAGTCCAGCAAATTATGTTAAGAAACTTAAGGAGATTATGGAATTTCCAGGAAATGATAGAATACCATTTGCTATTGGACTACAAGGTCATTTTAGTCAAGGTCAGCCAAATCTTGCATACATGAGGTCAAGTTTAGATTTTCTTGGTGCTACTGGACTTCCTATTTGGCTCACAGAGACTAGTATGGATCCTCAGCCACAACAGGCAGAGTACTTTGAAGAGGTACTAAGAGAAGCTTACTCTCATCCAGCTGTAAAAGGGATTATAATGTTTGCTGGTCCAGCACAAGCTGGTTTCTTAGGTACACTTCTAGCAGATCAAAATTTCACAATCACTCCAACTGGTCAAGTTGTGGACAACTTGATTCATGAATGGGGAACAGGGCCAACTCATACACTTATATCAGATACTACAGGAATTGTAGATATTTCATTAAATCATGGAGATTATGATGTAACTGTTACACATCCTGTAACACAATACATCCAAAATTTGAATCTAAGTGTAAACAAAGGACTTTCACATCAAAATATTCATGTCAAAGTCCATGCCTAATTAAATTAAAATCACCACATTATGTACTTGTGCTCATGCAAGCAATAGTATATATTAGTATTGGCTTGCACTCCTCATTTCTCTAAATCAAATGTAAGGCAAATATTATAGTAATAAAATTTGCGTGTACTTATCCATTTTTTTTTTTAAATTATTATTGGCTTAATTGTTATTTTTTTAGATTAAAGACCGTCTAGTAAATTATTTTACACTTTCATGAAATATATATATATATATATATATATATATAACTTCTCTTCAGTTTATGAATTTATTGTATTGTTAACATGGTATTGGTTGTCATTTTATTGATTAAATATATTTTTAGTCTCTAAAGAAGTACAATATTTCAAGTTCAATTTATAAATTTATTATTAATCTTTATTTTGATTTTATAAGTACTTTTTAAAATAGGGAATAAAATTAAATGAAAAATATTTTATGGAATAAAAAGTTGAGAATTTTTTTATAAAGATTAAAAATAAAATTTTAAAAATTTAATAGGGACAAAAAGTTTATTTTTTTCTATTTTTTAATTATTAAAATTACATTTATTTTTATTAAAGGTTTAATTTTTAAAATTAAAATATAACCTCTAAAATGTTTAAGTCAATCATGTCCCTGTAAAGAATTACAATATTTTAAGTTCCGTTTATAAATTTTTTATTTATTATTAATCTTTATTTTGATTTTATAGGTACTTTTTAAAATAGGGAATAAAATTGAATGAAAAACATTTTATGGAATAAAAAGTTGAGAATTTTTTTATAAAGATTAAAAATAAAATTTTAAAAACTTAATAGGGGCAAAAGATTTATTTTTTTCTATTTTTTAATTATTAAAATTTCATTTGTTTTTATTAAAGGTTTAATTTTTAAGATTAAAATATAACCTCTAAAATGTTTAAGTCAACCATGTCCCTGTAAAGAACTACAATATTTCAAGTTCCGTTTATAAATTTTTTATTTATTATTAATCTTTATTTTGATTTTATAAGTACTTTTCAAAATAGGGAATAAAATTGAATGAAAAACATTTTATGGAATAAAAAGTTGAATTTTTTTTTATAAAGATTAAAAATAAAATTTTAAAAATTTAATAAGTACAAAAAAATTATTTTTTTTTATTTTTTAATTATTAAAATTATATTTATTTTTATTAAAGGTTTAATTTTTAAAATTAAAATATAATCTCTAAAATGTTTAAGTCAACCATGACCCCTGTAAAATAAGTTTACACGACATCACCTTTAATATCTTTTTTGAGCTTTTAATCTTGAACTTTTTTTGTTGAAAGATTTTTAATAGAAAACTTATATGGTATATTTGAAAATTAACATGTTTTGGTACTATCAAATTAAATCACCAATAGTTGAATGATATGTCATCTATGAAGAGTTTGATTATATTTTAGATTTAACATCACTAAATTTTTAAATTTTCTATGTTAAGTCTATTTTAAAATCACGTTTTTTGTTATGATTTTAATTAAAACTAAAATTTTAATTTCAATTATGAAAATAATTTAAGTAATTACTGATTCAAAAATGAATAAATAAATGTATAAAATTCTTAATTTAGTCAACTTTAATGCATATTATGATAATGCTCACGTAGACAAATTAGACAAAATTATTGGTCAAAATATTCGTAGTACCGACAAATACTCGTTTTTATAGTACCAGAGAACTTGCCTATTTAATAAAGTTAAAGAAAATTGATATATTTAGTACAAATTTTGAGTGAAATATATCA
Organism: Cicer arietinum; assembly: GCF_000331145.2. NCBI lineage: Eukaryota > Viridiplantae > Streptophyta > Magnoliopsida > Fabales > Fabaceae > Cicer > Cicer arietinum. Next base: position 14,399,157 of record NC_021163.2, on the reverse strand, counting down.
ATTTTTTTTTACTTATTTTTGTTTATATTTGGTTGACATTTACTATTGTTAAATCAATGTTTTAAAAATCGGTCCGGAGGTCGAACCGTTGAGTCCTTCGATTCATGGTTCAATTGGTTTAACCGATTGAAGTACGATCGAACTGTCCAATAAAAAAATATGAAATATATTAAAATATTCATAACTTTAGAACTTATAAAGTAAAAATTCATAAAATTTATAGCAAATACTTAATATCTATGATAAATAGATTAAAAATTCACAACAAATACAAATCTTCATAATATAAATTCAATCATCAAATCTCATATGAATCAATCGATGAACCATAGGTGTCTTGCGAATTAAGTGAATAAAAGTATGGCTGAAATAAATGTTTTTGTTAAAGTTAAAGTTAAAAATATTATTTTTTTATTATTACTTTTAATTTGTGAAACTGATTTTATTTTATTTTTTGTAAAAATACAAAATTTGGTTGTTCAATAAAAATCTGACAATTTTCTAAATCAGATCTAGTTCAGTGACCCGACCATTCTAACCCAATTCAACCTTATATTATCTTCGATTTTTTCAGATCAACAATTTTTTTTATATTGACTGAATCACACATGAGTTCAGTTCCCAGTTGAATCTTTCAATCCGATCTAATTTTTAAAAATTGGAATAAATACCTATTGCATTTCGTTTAATTTTTTTTAAGGTTAGTTATACATACCAACAAAACCAATAATTCATGTTACTTTTAATGAAATTAGGGTCAAGTCCAAGTCTCTGATAAACCTAAAGAAGAATTTAATATGACATTTTTTAGAATTTATAGTAATTTTTTAGTAATATTACTAAAAATAAAATAAAATAATATTTAGCTGCTTTAGAATAAAAAATCATTTATTAATTTAATCAATAATTGATTGTGTATAATAATTTTTTTTCAAATGATATTTTAGTTAATTAATTTAATATTTTTTGAGATAATATTAATTGTAAATAATATTTACTAGTTTTAGATTTAAAAATACTGGAATATGAGTTTTTTGAGACTAAAGTTTTTTTAAGAAAATTTCTTATACTAACTCTATTCTTAAATATAAATCGCTATTGTAAATTTTATTTTTATTAAAAGAGTTGTTAATATAGTTAATGTATTTATTTTGTATAAGAAAATGACTAACATGTCTTTTGTATATTGATGTATTCAATAATAATTTTTTATATTCCAAGACAAAATAATAGTATTAATTAAAGTTATGTTTAAAAAATAAATAACAGATATATCTAGTAAATAGAAAAATAACTAATACTAAAGAACAAATATTTTTGTCAATGAATATTTATAATTAGAGACAAAGGTGGTATAAGTACTAGAAAATAGTAATTTTTTCTACTTTTTTCAGATTTATAAGATTTTATGACATTTTTTAACTATACTATAAAAATATAGTAATATAATTAACGTATATATAGTTTAGAAAAAATAATAGTATAATTAATGCATAACTTCTATTAAATTATCATGTGCATAGATGCATTTAATAATTTTAAAATAATTTCTTAATATCAATAACTTATATATTAAAAAAAAAAATCATAAATGTATTTAAAAGTTTGTAAAGAGTCTTATATTCATATCTGGTTCAAAGACCCAACCATTCTAACCCAATTCAATCTTATATTATCTTCGATTTTTATAAATCAACAATTTTTTTATACTGACTATATCGAACATGAGTTCCATTTCTAGTTGAATCTTTCAATTCGATCTAATTTTTTAAAAATTAAAATAAATACCTATTGCATTGCGTTTAATTGTTTATTAAGGTTAGTTATACATACTAACAAAACCAATAATTCATGTTACTTTTATGAAATTAGGGTTGGTCCAACATCTAATAAACCTAAAGAAGAATTTAATATGAGATTTTTTAGAATTTATAATATTTTTTTAGTAATATTACTAAAAATAAAATAAAAAATAAGATAATATTTAGATGCTTTAGAATAAAAACTCATTTATTAATTTAATCAATAATTGATTGTGTATAATTTTTTTTTTCAAATAATATTTTAGTTAATTAATTCAATATTTTGAGATAATATTAATTGTAAATAAAATTTACTAATTTTAGATTTAAAATTACAGGAATATGAGATTTTTTTTATTAAGTAAAAATTTGATTTTATTTAGAGATCTAAAGCGATTGTTTTAGAAGTCTTAGACTTGGACTAAGTGTTAATGGAATTGTGTGTCTTTTTTTTATTACACATTTGATTATTTATTACTCCATTAATCTTTAATTATAAGATTCTCTCCTTTTTTTTTTTGTGTCCAGTAATATGATTTTTTTTAATAAAATTCAATGAAATTAATAAATTCTTTAAAAAAATGTCCCTAATTAATTTATCATTGGAAAAAAAAACTTTTTTTTTGTTATGATATCAATAATTATAGAGATAAATATATAAAAGTAAAATAATTGTTAACAAATTTATTACTACATCAATTTTTGTTAATAACACTGAAATATATTGAAATGTTTCGTAGAGAAAGGAATATTTAATTCTACTTAAAATTTAATCAATATATTCTGTTAATGAAAATAATTTTTATATTGTTAATCACAATCGTTAAATTATCAAAGATATTTAACTTTTATTACAACTGTCTCTAAGGTAATGTTCACGAATGACGGTGATATGGTATATTATAAAAATATTTAAACTAACAATACATAATAATTAAATTTTACATTTATATATTTTCGTGTAATAAATATATAGAGGTTTTATTAAAATAGAAACAAAATTATTCTGAAAAAGCAAATACTAAAAAATAATTGAGACATAGGTACCGAATTTTCTTAAAAAAAATGTATTTATTAGACTCAATGCATACAGTTAGTTGTTGGAAGAAGTCTTAATTACATGGGAGATTTCTGAAACAACTTTAACTTGTAGACCTCACCGTTAATTGCATTTATAGTAACAATAAAAGGGTATAAAAGATATTTAAGTAAGAACTACATAATTAAAATTTGTAATTTTTTTTATATTAAAGACTAAAGTTTTTTTTAAAGAAAATTTCTTATAATAACTCTATTATTAAATATAAATCTCTATTGTAAATTTTATTTTTATTAAAAAAGTTGTTAATATAGTTAATGTATTTATTTTGTATAAGAAAATGATTAACATGTCTTTTGTATATTGATGTATTCAATAATATTTTTTTATATTTCAAGACAAAATAATAATATTAATTAAAGTTATGTTTAAAAAATAAATAACAAATACATTTAGTAAATAGAAAAATAACTAATACTAAAGAATAAATATTTTTGTCAATGAATATTTATAATTAGAGACAAAGGTGGTATAAGTCCTAGAAGTAGTATTGTTTTCTACTTTCTTCATATTTATAAGATTTTATGATATTTTTTAACTATATTATAAAAGATAGTAATATAATTAACGTATATATAATTAAAAACAAATAGTAGTATAATTAATGCATAATTTCTGTTAAATTATCGTGTGTATAGATGCATTTAATAATTTTAAAATAATTACTTAATATCAATAATTAATATATTTATAAATAAATAAAAATTATAAATATATATTTAAAAGTTTGTAAAGAGTCTTATATTTAGAGACCGATAAATGTGTAAAAAAATATTATAAACGAGGACAATGAGAGTAAATGTCACAATATTATTTTCTAAAATATTTTATTCATTTGTCTCATTATACAAATATCAAAATGATAAGTGCAAAACTATTTCATTTATTTCATTATAAATGTTTTACGTGGATAGATTGGATATTGTTATTAATAAAATAATTAATTGTATTCATTTTAATAATAAAATAAATTCCATTTACTAAAATACATTTGTCAATAATAATTAGATAAATTGAAATACAATAAATAAATATACGATAATTAAAACTTCATTCATAATATAAAAATGCAAATAATATGAGATAAATAAATAATTTCAGATAAATATAAAGATATTTAATTTTTTTGGTTCTACCTTTCGATTCATAAAGAAATAAATCATAATAATCCTAAATTCAATTAAAAAATAAATAAAACATGATTAATAATTATTTTAATAATAATTTAGGATTGGGGTCTGAAATATTTTACATGGTTATTACATGTACAAAATTCAAACTTAAGAAAATCCTTAATTTAAAAAATAAAATACTAAAGATAAGGAGGGAAATGTAGTTATTTTTACTTTTACAAGTTTGATTGAAACTTTGATGGTCTTTCAACTATTTAATAATTTTCTATAACAATATTTTATTTATTTTTCATACTTTACAAAACATGAAAACCACCAATATGGGTTAAAATATACTATTTGAAAAAAACCAAATTTCACCTAAGAATATTTAGATAAAATAGTAAAAGTCTCTTTTAATTCAATTAAATATTTTGGATTCAAATATAGTTCTAAGAATATAACAATATTTAATATTTAATATTAAATATTTATTTTTTATTTATTATTTATTTATTATTTTTAATTTACTTTTCTATTGTAATTTTATCCGACTCAAAAGATAATATCTAAATAAAAAAAATAAACGTAAATTATTTGTTTTTTAATATATAGACCATTTAAAAAATAATAATATTATCTACATTCATATATATAATTGATAAAATAGTGATATTATTGATAAATAAAATAGATTTTAATTCGATAAATAAGAATAAATTTTTAATAATAACCCATACCTAAACATAAATAAAGGGATCAGTAAATATGTGTAAGAGATATAATACAAAAATTATATATATTCAAATGGTTACTTTAACTTATTAAATTTTACACACAATAAAAATTATTAATTTTATATTGTTCTCTTTAATAATTACATTTATTTTTATTTGGTGAAAAAGAGAGATCATACGCAACTGAATTTATATATATATATATATATATATAAAAGTAATTAATGAGAAATTTGTTTAGAAGTTTACGAATCCATTGTGAAGTATCATTAATTGTATATTGTTTTCCTCATTCTTTGCCCATTTATTAATAAAAATATTATTCAAGTCAAAAAAGGAAGAGAAAATATCACTAAATAATTATAAAAAAAATTAATTAAAGAAAAAAAAAAGGTAGACAATTAATGATGTTTATCATCAGCAGAGTTTCACATGTTGCCAAATTAATATATATTGGAATGTGCATAAGATGAAAGCTAGTTTGATTATTGACACACAAGATGAAGTTTGCTACTGAACTATGCATTTTGTTGTTCACCACATCTTTCTTTCTCCTCATTTCAGGTTTCTATCTTCCTTTCTCTCTCATTTTCAATACTCTCTAACTGTCCCTTTCTCTAACTGTATATTTTTCAACACATGCAGGGCTTGAAGTCAATTCTATTTCTTATGATTATTCTGCTACTATTCAGGCAATGTCACTTCTTCTATGATTTATTTTACATTATAGTAACCAAAATGTTAGAGTATTCTTTACATGTTCATGTTTTTTTTTTTGCCTGCATGTTCCTCTTGTAATTCTCTAAGTTGAAGAACACATAATAGTTTTGATTATTTTATAAACTTAAATGATTCAAGTAATTTTATAATCAACTAAATGTTTATGGGTTTGTGCAAGTTTTCATTTTTCAATTAGTTGTGTTGACAATATGTTGAAATAAAACAGTGTATGAGAAAACCTCAGAGAGCACAATATGGAGGGGGCATTATAGTAAATCCAGGATTTGATCATAACATAGAGGGTTGGAGAGTGTTTGGAAATGGAACAATCGAAGAACGAGTATCGAGTGATGGCAATAGATTCCTTGTTGCTAGCAATAGAACACAACCATTGGATGGTTTCTCACAGAAGGTCCAATTGAAGAGAGGAATGATATACACCTTTTCAGGTAATTTATGTTTCTCTTTTGTTAATAACTAGTATTGTGAATTAGTGCAACGCACAAGGAGAAATTTGTCAAAAGAATCTACGTTAGTTGCAATTTATAATTTGTTGTGTTTAGTTATTGAGCAACAACCATATTAAAGTAAGTCATACTATTGCATTAAACATACATCAATGTTGTGCATTAACTGTTAAGTACCACTTTAATAAAGCTAAACATAGCATCGAAACATGTCAATAATGTTAAGTTGATGAATGCTACCATGTTGGCGATTCATTACTTTAGTTTTCTAATACATTTTCCACATTCAGGTTGGTTTCAGCTTAGTGAAGGCAGTGACATCGTGTCAGTTGTATTTAAAAGAAATGGAGATGAACTGGTAAGAGGTGGTCATGTGATAGCTAAGCGTGGTTGCTGGTCTCTGCTAAAAGGCGGCATAGTTGCAAATTTTTCAAGCCCTGTTGAGATTCTTTTTGAGGTGAAATGATTTTTCATCTTATCTTATTTTGCCTATTTCTTCAAATTTCCTCATGTATGTGATTACAAGGCCTATGCTATTGAAATATTTGTTCAGTGGAGGGTTAATTGTTAAAATTGACCACTTATGTGAAAATACTAAAGTGAGAACTATGTGTTTTTCCTTCAAATATCCATTTCAAATAAGCTAAATGTAAGAATTATACACGCTTGGAAGTTGAGTAAAATCCAAAATCAGAGAGTGAAATAAAATGATGAAAGTAGTTAAATTTATGTATTTAGATAAATTTGCAAAATTTTGTTAACTGAAGTTTAATATCGATGCAGAGTGAGAATCCAACAGTGGAATTATGGGCTGATAGTTTCTCCTTACAACCATTCACCAGAAAGCAATGGAGATCACACCAAGACGACGGTGTTGAGAGGGTAAGCATGTTGTCATCAAGAGGAATGAGCTCAATAGCAGACCAAATTGAATAGTGAAAAATGAGTTTTATGATTTATAATCTGTAGGTACGTAAAAGCCGGGTGAGATTCCATGTAACTCATCCAAACAAAACAGCGTTGGAAGGAGCAACAGTTGTGATCAAACAAACAAAGGCAGATTTCCCATTTGGATGTGCAATGAATCGTCATATCCTCACAAACAATGAGTACCAGAAATGGTTTGTGTCAAGATTCAAATACACAACTTTCACCAATGAGATGAAGTGGTATAGTACAGAGAAAATTCCAGGCCAGGAAAACTATACTATCTCAGACGCCATGCTGAAACTCGCCAAAGATAACGGCATTTCTGTCAGAGGTCATAACATTTTATGGGACAATGGAAATCGTCAGCCTCAATGGGTTAAGTCCCTATCTCCGGACAAATTACGAGAAGTGGCTGATATAAGAATGAATTCTGTGGTTTCAAGGTATAAAGGACAACTGATTGCATGGGATGTGGTCAATGAGAATGTCCACTTCCACTTTTTTGAGGATAAACTCGGCTCAAATGCATCTGGAGTATATTATTCAAAGGCTTACCAACTTGATCCGAAAACCAACATGTTCATGAATGAGTATAACACCATTGAATACAGTGGAGATAAAGGTGCTAGCCCAACCAATTTTATCAGGAAACTCAAGAAGATTCAGCAATTTCCAGGAACTGATGGAATATCATTGGCCATAGGGTTGCAAAGTCATTTTGCAAGTGGCCAGCCGAACATTGCTTACATGAGGTCAGGTCTAGATCTTCTTGGTGCAACTGGACTTCCTATATGGCTCACGGAAGCCAGCATGGATCCTCACCCAAAACAGGTATATATTGTTAATTGTAACATATAACTTATGCTTATTACACAAGTCAAAATACAATGCTGCATGGTTTAATACAGAAGATGCATAGTTTATCTATTAGCAAAAAATGTAAAAGAAAGAAATTTGAATATAGCTAGGACAAATTTCAGAAGTATTACTTTCATTTGGTATAATTTGCCACATTATATGACAGGAACAAACAGAAAGTAAACATTTATTTTCTTCTCATTTTTGTTTGTTGGTGCAGGCAGAGTATTTTGAAGAGATACTAAGAGAGGGTTACTCTCATCCTGCTGTTCAAGGGATCATAATGTTTGTTGGTCCAGAACAAGCCGGTTTCAACAGTACACTCCTTGCGGATGCAGATTTTCAAAATACCCCAACTGGAGACATTGTGGACAAGCTGATTCATGAGTGGGAAACTGGGCCTCAAACAGCCATAGCAGATAGTAGAGGAATTGTAGATATTTCACTACGTCATGGGGATTATGAAGTGACTGCCACACACCCTCTAACCAAATGCTCCAAAACTATGAAAATAAGTGCAAGGAAAGGATTTTCAATGGAAACCATTCATGTGAAAATGCATGCCTGAAAAGCAACCACCTTTTAAAACTTCTGCTGAAGCATGCTGTTACCTATGTCATTGTTTAGAGATTATAATAAAATGGTTTGCAGGGTCATGCTTGATTTTTATTTTATTTTAATCCAATAGCACTTTTCCATAAATCATATAGTCAAAACAAGATATCTCTAGAAGTAAAAGCCACACTACATAACTGAACCAAACAAAACTTAGACAACTTGTCTTTTAAAACATCAGTACATTTTGCTACTATGGAATGAAACGAACAAGACCTATTTCTTCTATCACCGGCTCCACCAGCCCTCATCTTTCAGAGAACGATAGACATCTCTTCACGCTTCTTCTTTGCACATTTACGGGTTCCAAGCTTTCTCTTGGCAACTTTTAGTGCCCTCTTATACTTTCCAACCTTCAGCAATCTCTTATCCTTTCCAACCTTCAGTAACTCAACACTTTTTGTAGGGTGCAAAACCAGTAACCTCACAGATGAAGTTCCTTACACAGTGCACTCTCTTGCTTGTTTTCCTTTACGATCCGACGGTCGTTGATCCAACTCCTTATTGGTAATAACATGACATTTGTTCAATCCAACAAAAATACTTGTACTTGGCTGCTGTGGAACCATTTTCCTGCTGTAGCTTCAATCCAAGTATCATGCTTGATTATTTTTGGTTATGCTACATGTTTCATCCAAACTAGAAATGAACTCTTTTAGTCAGAAATCTGCCGAGCAACAAGAGATCTAATCTACTCTAATAAAAGTTTTATAGAACAATGCTGCAAAATTAATTTTCTAGTATAATATGCTCCCATTACATCAGCTGAGAACTCATTTTGTAATCCAAGACAAAAAATGTTATAACAGTCAATCCGGACTCTAAAGAAAACAAATAAGTAAACGCACACAAAAGCACAGTGATTGATCTCGGAATTTAACTAATTGCGTTTATGTCTTTGACAATAGAGTGACTGTTGTAGTTTTTCTATTATGCAATGCGTACCGTAACATAGTGCAACCTGTGATTAAATACTATGATCACGATTACAAGTTTATCCTTGAACCATACAAGCCCTCCGCAGTGTCGCGCTTTCAGCTCCACTCACTCTGCTACTTTACGCTTGAGCGTCTGCATACTTAACAGTGAATATAAACCATATTCAACAAAAATGGAATTCAATAGAGTAGAAGTCACTTGTTCTGGATTGGATTTGATTTGCTTGGAGGAGACTTCCTTAAACTTGTGTCTAAAGATCTCTGAGAGGTTTCATAAGGTGTTTTCAACTTATCTAAACTTGCAGAGAAGGAGGAGGCATGAGCTAGCAGCTTCCGCGGAGGAAACCTATCTATAAGATTACTACTACTTTCACTATTGATCAAAACTATGGAAAATGTCATGAAATTTAAGAGCATTAAGACAAAGAGAACCATCAAAGCACGTTGAGTTGTTATCATGGCAGGGTTTAACTGAAACAAACAACAACTGAGGCTAGAAAAAACAAGAGAATTACTGTGCTTGGAAATATCACATACGAATGTATTGTAGTTGTGTGAAAGATTCAGATTTAGGGGAGAGGAAAGGGAAGGAAGGTGCATGGATAATTTGGCCTGCCACATCTTTGTTGTGTTGTGAAGTATAACATGGAATGGAAGGAGCTTGTCATGTGATCCTTAATCAAATCCCATACTTCTCTGACATTTTATAATACATTTCCATCACATGCTGATATGGATCATGTGACTAATCACATGATACTAAACGGATTTCCTATCCTTTATCATATTAATTTTTTTTGTTGCTTGTATTTTTCATAAGCTTGACAAACACAACTAATCAGAGGGTCCTGCTTTTAATAATGGAGGGTTTATTGTCAAAGGGTCTCACTTGATTAGAATCAAATTTGCATGTGGAGACTGTAGCTTCAATATTCTTTCTGCTGGGAAAAAACATATGGTCTATGTCAGCAAGAATACAATAGAATATGCACATCTGATTTTACAATTATATGTCTTTGACTGTAACAAATGTTGTAAAAAAGGGGCATTCCGAGAATCGAACTCGGGACCTCTCGCACCCAAAGCGAGAATCATACCACTAGACCAAATGCCCAGATTGAAGTAAGAAAGGATATACAAGATCTATGTGTAGTTTATTATTGAAATTGTTTATGCTTACCGGTACCGCAGGCACATGGTCTGCAATTGTATTTTAATAATGCATGAAAATGACTAAATCTGATTATCTGGATACATAATTGTTAGTTGTGTCTTCTCATGATACTGTGATCACTAGATGAAGCTACCGAAACTTGAAGCTAACATGTTTTTCTAGATAAGATATCACAGGTTCATCAACATAGTGCGACACAAGTACTAATCTCTCAAGGTAACTGAGATCCATTTAAGAGGTTGACTTCTATTGACATATGTTTTTCTATACGCATCGACCAAAGATTGAACTCCCGACCAAATGGTTTACGGGCTCAAACATCTACTACTTGTGTTACACCATGTCGGTAGAGGTAAGATCCTTAGTCAGTACATATGAAAAAATATTTGTTGGAAGAGGTTAGCTCATTAAATAGATCTCAAAGTGCCAAAGTTGCGCGCAAGGATATTTTGAATACCAAAAGGTAAGTATAGAAAAGAGTCTACATATTGATGAATCATGTTTTAATTTTGGGTTTATCTTTAAAGATAAAGTTTGATAAACTATGATTCACAACAGTCTTCTATAAACAACATGTTTTTAGCCAACACCAGTATCCTTTTCATGTATCTTAGCATTCATCTCAACAGGGCATTGCCATTCACATGCAGCCCCTGATGCTTATTGTTTTTTAACTAATAGTACTACACACCAGTATATTAGTCAAACTTGACAGCTTTCGGATCTTAAAAAATTAAAAGTTTTTTCATCACCATCTTTAGACAACGTAGTACAGCAATATAAAAATAACATTTTCAACTCATATCAAACACATGAAGTGCCTTTATCTGTCATTTTATAATTCAACACTAAAACATTACACTTTTAGAACCAATCTCTTGAACTGAGTTCATCATTATCAATTATCAGCCTGTCACTAAAATTCAGGAAGAAAGAAGTAAAAGCATAATGCATCGGCTTTGATCAATTTGCATATCATATAACAAAAGCGAAAGAACGTGTATATGTAGAATAAAAAATGATTTTATTGGCTAAATTCAAAATAATACAAGGTAAATCATAATTGTTATACAAATATCTGTTAACTAAAATAGCTATTTCTCATTCAGTTTCATTTTTATCAGAAAATATAGAAGCATCCTCTTTCCAGATCAGGTCATCATAACCAAAGATTCTTGCAAAACATGAAATCAACTGCTCTTGTATTATTTCTTCTGTGGGAAGGTCACAATCTGTCTCCCTTCTCAAAGATGTCACTTCTTTATCTGCAATTCCACATGGAACAATGTGCCTAAAGTAGGTCAAATCAGGATCAATGTTAAATGCCATCCCATGAGAAGTGATTCCATTTGATATCCGAACACCAACTGCACCTATCTTCCTTTCTCCAACCCACACCCCTGTCTCGCCACTTTGGCCAGGACAAGCTTTCACACCATATAGACCTGCTAGTTCAATCATAGTTAACTCAATTTTTTCTACAAATCTTCGAGCACCAAGTCCCGTGTCACGAAGTGATATGATAGGATATAAAATGGCTTGGTGTGGACCATGAAACGTAATGTCTCCTCCCCGTTGTGTGTAGTGAAGTTCAGCACCAATCTGTTCCAATTCTGATTGAGGGATTAATAAATTGTGAACAGTTTGTCTTTTGCCAACAGTGTATGTAGGAGGGTGTTGCAAAGACAGAAGAGTGTCACATATCCTATGAGACTTTCTATCCAAGACTAGCTTTTCCTGCAGTTTCAATGCATCCAAGTAGTTGACAACTCCCAGTTTCCAGACCTCAAGGCTTCGCAAAACCCTCATTGCCTGTTCACAATGACATTATCAATCAGAAAACCTTCTTTTATTGCCTAGCCAAATATCAAATTCATTTGCCAGACCATAAGGTTTAGTGGTTTACAACCAACTTATGGGAAAGTGAGCCTGTTCCCAATATACTGGAAAACCAACAACATTAAAAGGACTGGTGAAAAAAGCCCACAGGTAATTGCAATAAATATATTAAAAAATATCACAAGATTTATCATATAACATAGCACTGTCAATTTGAGCCTTCAACAACTACAGAAAGTTAATTCATGAATACATCCCTACACCAAAAATTGTATTAGTGCAACCCCACTTCCCAGAAGTAACCACTAACCACAAAATGCACCAGAATATTCGAAACTACGTAAAATAGGTCAAAGAAACATTTCAACAAACAGATAAAAGGCATTCGGGGGGTAATGCCATATATTCGATAAAAGCCAAATCCTATGCATAAAATCTGTTATTAGCCTCAAATGGATTTTCAACGGTGAGAAAAATTTCAATGTTGGTTTAGTTGAAATAAAAAGAGTGAATTGGAATTATTGAGATGGGTAACAGTGTAATAAGGAAATTGAAGAAGCGGAGAAATTTACGGCAATAGAAGATGATGTAGGTGAAGTGCAAAGGTAAAGCTAACGAAGAACAATGTTGTGCTATGCATCAGTAGCCGTTTGGAGGTGAAGATAACATAAAACTGCAAAATGCAATTTACACTTTATCATCTAGATCATGTTTCTTACGGTTTTTCTTATTAAAAAAACAATAACTTCTTAAAAAGAGTTTTTGTTTTTCTATCTGTCACTTTTGATAAAAACACGAGTATGAAAATAATTTGAAGTCATAAATTATTTAAAAAAAAATATTATTATGATAAACATACACAGAAAATGGTTTTTGCTTTTATTTTTCATAAAAAATCTCTTAATTTATCTCACTTAGATTTATTTAGAGGATTTTTTTAGGATAATTTATTCCGCTTTCATTGAATAATTTATAAATGAAATTTAATTTTTCATGAACTAATTTATCATAATTAACTAATATGTAATTATAATTATTAAAAAATTTGACTATCAAAGTTTATATAAGAATTTATCTCCAATGAAATGATATTAATATTAAATACGTAGAAAAATTACATATTCAATTGGTACGTCACATTATAATTTTTATCCATAAAATTATATATAAAAATTATTTTGATCGACACTTTATAATTTTAATAATGTATTTGTTAATTCGTAAAATTTAAATCATAATTTAACCAATACTTACATACATAATTATGATGTATGTTGTCTAGTGCAAGGGACTAAATTATCTTTAACAAGTGTTTAGGGATTTGATTTTAAACTTTTCTGTATAGAGAAAAATATAATTAGAAGAATAGAGTTTACAATGTTTCCCAACAATTTTTTAGACAAAAATTAGTCACTATTAAAAGATATGGACATTTTGTATTTATAATAAGCTTAAAAAAATATTGACATTGACATCCCTATGAAGTGTTTTTTGGTTTAACAATAAAATTCACTTGCATCGTTAAAAAGTTTTATCTACACATCCACTGATATTTTATTATAAAATATTTATGTGTAATTTTAAAATAATATGTAAGAAAATAGAATCAGACATATATTCTTTGTGTGATGTTAAATGATGCGAGTGATTTAAAAAAAAAAATACAAAAATGACGATTTATTTTATTATAAATGATTGGTTAATAAGTCAATTTTAAAGAAATTATGAATGAAGTGAACGTTAAAGTGATCAATCTTAACAAATATTTTTTTTGCTATTTAGAATAAAGTAAATCTCAAAGAAACACAAAAACGATGAGTTGCCAATTTATGAAAGATTGATCAAAGAATCATGTACGTTGAGAAGATTTTCCATTACTTTTACTTTCTTATCATTTCTCATTTTTCTTATACCATTATAAGCCTTGATTTTTTTTTATTTTGGCAACTAATCTATCAAAAACACCAACAAATAAATAATTTACGTGGGATCTTCACAAATTAAAAAAATACATTTCAATACAAATATTATCATCCAAAAGATGAAAGCTCTATTGACTGTTATGTCAAAGATCATGGATAAAATGAATAAAAACAATGATACGATGAACATGTATGGATAATAATGAGAAAAGGAAGGTTTGGATTCAAAGCTAAAATGAAAAAAAGAAAGGAAAAAATATATATATATATATATATATATATATATATATATATATATATATATATATATATATATATATATAGAACTTAGAG
>NC_021163.2:14370711-14384479 GCF_000331145.2 Cicer arietinum | reverse complement strand
TATATATATATATATATATATATATATATATATATATATATATATATATATATATATTACGCTTAGCGTTAAAATAAATTGATTTAGAAGTAAGTGATACAAAATGTTATTTTTACGCCAAACAAACTTATCATTCAACATAGTGGTTTCAATATAAGATGAAATGTCCAAATTGGTGTCGTCTAGTGTTGATACATCTCTATTTTTTATGCTCACAACTTCAGCTTTGACAAAGTAATCCATGATGTTGAAATGCCTAAAATTAAATTTGGTCATGTAACTATAGTTAATACATATAGTATTTAAATTCATATAATTATTATCTGATTATTCATGATTTAAATTAAGAAAATAGTTTAATAATTATATAGTAAACCAAGACTGTGTTTTAGCCTTCCGTTGTGTTTTGACATCACAAATGTTCAACGTTATCCTTTGTATTCTTTTTCGTTTATTGTTAAATTTCATTTTAGATTTGTACTTTCCTTTCATTAATGTTGTTTCGTATGTGCAGGGGACTGAAATCTATCAATGAAAGATCTCATGTAAAAACTTCGCTAACATTGACTCAGTTATTGGTTGGTTTTTAAAACATTCTAAAGCAAAAAACTGAAGCTCAACTTCTTCCCTATCAATGAACTTATTCGAATCTTCAACTGCTGACTGGTATAAGGTCGTTGAAGGGATGATTTTAGTGTGATACTAGTTTTTCTTTTCATTTTTTGCTGGTTTTGTAAATTATGCTGTGAGATACATGCACAATGGATTTAAATCAATATTAGGATGAAAATATTTTCTATTTTTATTTTCTAAAATTTTTGTTAATTTTATTTGTTAATAAGATACTTTTGAAATAAACAATTATTTTTACATTTCTTAAAACAATGAAAATGTCAAAATTTTAAGTTTGGATTTTTCTTTTGTTGATATTGTTTCTGATGAAAATGTCAATAAGATATCACACTAGCATATGGTGTGAGGGAGTTTTGCGCTCCCCCACCAAGTTGAACCATAACATCTTACAATCTCTCAAAATGTGAGTCATTCACATCCTACATATTTTCACAGCTCTAATTCTAATACCATTTGTTGGAAAGCTTGGAGGAGCACGAGAGTAACAACATGTCAAATGTTTCAAGATCTATAAGAAATTTTGACATTATATCTTAACTCAACACTTCAAGGCATTATATATATGGGTCACCTTTCTTCTATATCCAACAATTCCTCTTATGCCCTATGAATCTATCTGAAATTGTTACATGCTGCATTATGATATCAAGGTCATTGAAGGGATGATGTTGGTGTGACACTAGTTTTTCTTTTCCTTTTTTCTGGTTTACATGAGTGTTGAAAATTTTGGGGTGCCTAGCATCGCGGACAACAATTTACAACTACAGAGCATGTCTTTATTAGTTACAAAACACACTTGAGAATAATAAATAAACTAATGCTATATAACAAATAGGGCATTTTGAGAATCAGAACTCGGGACCTCTAGCACCCAAAGCTAGAATCAAACCACTGGACCAAATGCCCAAATTGAAATAATAAATGATAGGTGATCTATGTTTGGTTTACTATTGAAATTGTTTATTCATACTACATGGTCTACAGTTGTATTGTAAGATGCCAACAGCAACCAGCTGCTAAGTGGATGTTGCTCCTGGGTCTTCTCATGATACTGAGATCATTGGATGAAGCTACCGATACCTGAAGCTAACATGTTTTTCTAGGTAAGATATCAAAGAGAATCACTAACATAGTGTGACACAAGTACTAGATATTTGAGTATCTACAATATTTGGTTCGGGATTAGATCTTTAGTCAGTGTGTTTGAAAATATTTATTAGAAGTAAACTTTTAGATGGGTCTAGTAGTTCTTTAGTTGTCCGTGGGTATGCTTTGGTTTACAGAATAAAATAAAATAGTGCTATAATGCATGTTACAATATGTAGCCAAGTTCACGTAGTATCTAAGATAGTCTGCAATGCATAGTTATTTATGACTCATGTTTTAATTTTCAGATTTATCATTAAAGATAAAGTTTGATAAACTATGGCTCACAACAGTCTTCTTTGACCATGACCACTATGTGTTTCAGCCAACATCAATAAACTTTTCCTGGATCCCATCATTCATCTACACAAGGCAGTCACATGCATTACCTGATGGTAATTATTATTTAACTAGTACTAGTACTAAACACAACCGGTATAAGTCAATTTTGACAGCTTCCGGATCTTAAAAAACTAAAAGTATAAAAAATTAGGCGTATTAACTAATCAATTAATAAGTCAACCTTGTCAACTTCAGATCTTCAACAATAAATTAAAAACACTTATGCTTATTTGTATTTAACTAAAATATTGAGAAGTTAAATTCCTAACCTTAAAAAAGGGGCATTCCGAGAATTGAAATCAGGACTTCACGCGCCCAAATCGAGAATCATAACACTAGACCAAATGCCCTCATATGAAAAGTTATTGTTTATGAATGAATTAGTTCAAGAAATTTTTATAGCGAAAATTTGAATTTAGACCTCTGAATTTTACAACATGTCATCACTCATGGGTAGCATTTACATTTTAATAACGTTTTAGTGTGAGAGTGGTGTTGCAAAATTAACATTTACATGACTATTAAACAACAACAATTAAGCTTTATCCCACTAGGTGAAGTTGACTACATGGATCAAAAGTCGTTGTAATGTTCCAACATAAATCATACATATAGCCAAAATATGGACCTCTAGGCATTTGTTGATAGTTTTGTCGGTAGTTTCTTATGGTTTTTCTCTACATCCAGCAGCGACTGAGCCACCATCCATATGATTTATTCTCCTTACAAAATCTACAAATTTCCTCCACATATGTCCAAACCAACTAATTAGATATGTAACCATCTTATCTACAATAGGTGCCTAGTACGTTACCCCAACTCTTTCTCTTTAATGATATTATTCCTAATCCTATCTTGTCTAATTTTCACTCATTCGGTGCAACTGGACCTCACTCCTGCTACACTGAATATTTTCGTGTTGGCTTTTTACCGCCCAACACTTCATCACTTATAGAACGCAACTATTTCACATTGTTGTAAAAGAAATTTTGTCAACTGTCGTTGCAAGGGAAGAGTCTGTCATTAGGACATAAGTCTGGCTACTGATAATTATTCAAGTATCACAGCATTCATCTCAAGGCATTCACATGATATAAATAAAAGTAATGCTTATTCCTATTGAATAACCAATTAATAATGATAACCTTCCATAGCATAATCAAAACAATAAAATAAAAAATAAAAAAGGAGGGGGGCATTCCGAGAATCGAACTCAGGACCTCTCGCACCCAAAGCGAGAATCATACCACTAGACCAAATGCCCTCATATAAAAAGTGTTAGTTTTTAAACAAGTTAGTTGAGAGATGCAACTAAGATTGCAAGACAGTATTTTGACCTTCCATTTACTTGTTAGTAATTTGAAATTAACACAAATTTTAGAGCTTGTTTACTTTCTAAAATCATTTTTAGTTTAGAACATAAAAAACTGAATAATTTTAGAGAGTAAACAAGCTCTACAATTGCAAGAAGTATTTTGGCCTTTGTTGTTTCCATCTAATACACCCAAAAAATTCAACTTCATCATTTGCTTTCTTTGTTTGTTTATTGTTAAATTTCATTTTAGATTATCTATATGGCCAAGTACCATAAAGTTAAATTATCATCCATTTCTTGTGCTGGAACTTGCAGTTGCTATTGATGCCGCTGATTATGAGAATTTACCTGTCTCCAGAAGTGAACTTCATAACTTGTTGAGCATACCTTCTTTAAATGGAATCGCCATAATTGACAAACTTGCTGCTTTGTCTGACTGAACAAGATCTGACAGAAAATATGTAAGTAGTGCGAGTGTGTGTCTAGCCTAGCTATTGTGATCCTTTGATTTCAAAATTTTAGTTTAGACTTTCCTTTCATTAATATTGTTTCAGATGTGCAGGGGACTGAAATCTATCAGTAAAAGAGAAGTTTGTTGCTTCAAGATCTCAAAAACTCCACTAACATTGGTTTTTCAAGACATTCTAAAGCAAAGAACTGAAATTCAGCTTCTTCCCTATGAATGAACCTATTTGAATCTTGCATTTCTGACTGATAACTTTTTCAACATCTCAATGATGCCAACAGCAACCAGCTGCTATGTGGAGTTGGCCCTGTGTCCTCTCATGATACTGAGATCATTGGATGAAGCTACCGATACCTGAAGCTAACATGTTATTCTGGTAAAATATCAAAGAGAGTAACTAACAAAGTGTGATACAATTACTAGATACTTGAGTCCCTAAAAAATTTGGTCGGGGATTAGATCCTTAGTCGGTGTATATGAAAAAATATTTATTAGAAGTCAACTTTTAAATGGATCTCATAGTTCTCTAGTTGCCTGTGTGGATACTTTGGTTTACGCAAAAGAAAAGTATCAAAGAGAGTCTAATTAGTTATTTATGATTCAGGTTTTAATTTTGGATCTAACTTTAAAGATAAAGTTTGATAAACTATGACACACAAGAGTCTTCTATGATCAACATGTTTTTCAGCCAACACCAATACACTATTCATAGTAATGGAGCATTCATAGCAACACGGCAGTCACATGCAGCCCCTGATGCAAATTGATATTTAACTACTACCAGTACTACACACCAGTATATAAGTCAAACTTGACAGCTTTCTGATCATAAAAAACTAAAGTATAAAAACTGATGCTTATTAACTAACCAATTAATAAGTCAACCTTGTCAGCTTCCAGATCTTCAACAATAAATAAAAAACACTGATGCTTATTTGTATTTAACTACGATATTAAAAAGTTAAATTCCTAACCTTCAAAAGGGGCATTCATAGCAATGCAGCATTCATAGCAACAAGGCAGTCACATGCAGCCCCTGATGCAAATTGCTATTTAACTACTACCAGTACTACACACCAGTATATAAGTCAAACTTGACAGCTTTCTGATCATAAAAAACTAGAAGTATAAAAACTGATGCTTATTAACTAACCAATTAATAAGTCAACCTTGTCAGCTTCCAGATCTTCAACAATAAATAAAAAACACTGATGCTTATTTGTATTTAACTACAATATTAAAAAGTTAAATTCCTAACCTTCAAAAGGGGCATTCCGAGAATCGAACTCGGGACCTCTCGCACCCAAAGCGAGAATCATACCACTAGACCAAATGCCCTCATATGAAAAGTTATGTTTGTGAGTGAATTAGACTATTAGTTCAGGAAATTATGTTAGGAATAATTTGAATTTATACCACATGCCATGACTAGTTGGTAGCATTCACATTTCAATAACATTTTACTGTGAGAGTTCGGTTGCAAAATTTACATTTACAAGACTATTAAGCTTTATCCCATTAGGTGAAGTCAGCTACATGGACCAAAAGTCAGTCTCATAATGTTCTAGCATAAATCATATATATATAGCCAAAATATGGACCTCTAAGCTTTTCTTAATAGTTTGGTCTGTAGTTTCTCATGGTTTTTCTCTACATCCAGTGATTGAGCCATTATGATCTATTCTCCTTACAAAATCTATTGATTTCCTGCACACTTGTCCAAACCACATAAGTCGAGGTTTAACCATTGTATCTAGTCATCTACAATAGATACTAGTGTTTTACCCCAACTCTCTCTTTAATGATATTATTCCTAATCCTATCCCGTCTAGTATTTTCACTCATTCGATGCAGCATCCTCATGGCCCTCAGTTTTGTTACACTGAGAATTTTTGTGTTTGCTTTTTACTGCCCAACACTTCATCTTGTACAATAACACAACTTTTTCACATTTTTATAAAAAGAAAATATTTTTCAATTGTCGTTGTAAAGGAACAGTTTGTCATATTAGGACATAAATCTGGCTGCTGATACAATATTCAAGTATGCATTCATCCAAGGCATTCACAGGCAGCCCCTGAAGACTAATTGTTATCTAACCATTATACAAATAAAAAAGTCAAGCTTGTCAGCTTCCATATCTTTAACAAAAATAAAAACAATGTTTATTCTATTGAATAAATAATTAACAATGGTAACCTTCCATAGTTTCAAAACAATAAAAAAGGGGCATTCCGAGAATCGAACTCGGGACCTCTCGCACCCAAAGCGAGAATCATACCACTAGACCAAATGCCCTCATATGTAAAGTGTTAGTTTTTAAATAAGTTAGTTGAGACAATTAGTTTAGGGAAAAAATAGTGTTGTTTTCCCCACATGTCATCACTAAACAAGTTAATGACAACATTTCTTTCTAATATTCATATCTATTACAATAGGATCTCATTATGTATTCTGATCAGGACTAAAGTAAAAGAGTCCCGCGTAGGTAATTTGGTTGGTTAGCTAAGGGACATCGGAGGAGTTTTAAGAAGGAGGTCTTAGGTTCAAATCCAGGAAACTAACATAACCATTAATTTACTAACATTTACTTATAAAAAAAGTACTGAAGCAAAAGAACATTCAAGTCAGAATGTTATCAACGTTGGATACCATAGTTCTATTGTAAACTAAATAAATCCAATACGCAAATCAAAGTATCAAATTGTGCTCAGAAACCAAATTTATGTAGGAGGGTGTTGCAAAAACAGAAGAGTATCACATCTCCTATGAAATCTTCTATCTAAGATTAGCTTTTCCTGTAGTTTAAATTTTAATGCAATCCAAAAAGTTGACAACTCCCAGTTTCCAGACCTCAAGGCTTCGCAAAACCTTCATTGTCTGTTCACAGTGACATTATTAATTACAAAACCTGCTTTCTTTACCTAGTCTAATTTCAAATTCATACACAAGGTTTACAACCAACTTACGAGAAAGTGAGACTTTTCCCAATATTAGGAAACCCACAACATTAACAGGAGGGGAGGAAAATGTCCACAAATAATTTAGACAAATTTATCCAAAAATATCACAAATAGACAAATTTAGGTTGTAAAGTCAAAGATTCTCATCACATATAAAGTAATAAATTGTAACCATTATTTAGATTGCATTCCTATCCAATGTGTAACTCTCAACATTCTACAATGTAGTTTACATCCAGCTCCACGATTGTTACAGTATACTCCCTCCGTCTCATATTAAGTGTCTAATCTGCAATATTAACTTGTCTCACATTACTTTTCTCTTTATATTACCAATGAAACATTAATTATTTTTTTCGACCTAGTCTAACTATTCCACTAACTACTATTAATCAGGAAATTTTAGTAAATAAAACACATTTTATCATAGAAATCTACACAACCAATAATTTTATTAAGAACTATGGACAACCGAAATGAGACACTTATAATGAGATGAAGAAAATAAGTACTTTCATTTCATGTCTCAAAATTGGAAAGTTAATGCATGAGTACTTACAGTTCCCTTCGCCAAAAAAAAAAAAACGCACAATCCTACTTCCGATAACGTAACCACACAATGCAACAGAATTTTCAAATATATGTTTAAACATGCCAAAGAAACATTTCATCAAACAGTTAAAGGGCAAACCTTCTTTAATTGGAGTTCCCATCCTTGTGCTTTGTTTGAGCAAGACTTGACAGAAAAGATGTAATCTAGCCAAGCTATTGTGTGTGATCCTTTTAATTTCAAAATTGTAGCTTTTAATTTCCTTTCAATAATGTTGTTTCTTCACATGTGCAGCATGGGACTGAAATCAAGCAATGAGAGAGAGGTTTGTTGTTTCATGATCTCATGGGAAATTTCTTTTCCATTGTTGCTTCATTATTTGTAAATTATGCTGTAAGATATACGGATTTGAATTAATAATAACCGTGTTCATAATAATGTTTTTAGGATTTATATTTTGGGGTGTTTAGCATAGTGGACAACGATTTACAACTGCAGAGCGTGTTTGATGCTGCTTGTTAATTGCAAAAAAGTGTGGGAAATTAGAAAGGAAAAACAAAGGGGCATTCCGAGAATCGAACTCGGGACCTCTCGCACCCAAAGCGAGAATCATACCACTAGACCAAATGCCCTCACACAAAATGTTCTGTTTGTAAAAGGGAAATCACTTAAGGAAATTATTTTAGGAATTTTTTGAATTTAGACCTCGTATTTTTATCACATGCATCATCTTTTGTTTTTGGAAGTCTACCAATCCATCATCAGTCACAGATAGCATTCACATTTTAATAACGGTTTACTATGTTCAAGTTGTATCTAAAAATTGTATGGTGAAATTAAAAAACAAAGTGACGGATTCATCTTTCATTTTCACATTATTATACAATGAGCTTCATTCAATTAAGTAAAGTTGACTGAAGAATTTAACATAATATTATAGCATACTTAGATTTAGATTAAGATAGATCAAGATAGATGGGAGAGAAGATAGTATAGACAAACTACTCTTATTGTCTTATTGTCGTCTAATATTTTTGTCATAAGTTTTTTTTTATAAAGAGAAAAAACAACAACGAAAATTATAAAATTAATTTAAGAAGCAAGATCATTCTACAATCATCACCTATTAACAACTCAACTAAAGAAGATTAAGCCAAATTCTTCATCATGACCAAAATAAAGTCATTTTTTCTACACAATTACTTTCACGATAAATATGTGTTATTTTGTGATGATTAGTTTCATAGTAAATATTTTTTCATAACTTACTCATCTAATGCGACAATAATTACATAACTAAATGGTTGAGTGCAACACCTCTTATTTGACATGCAATAGAATGGTTTGACCAATCACATTCCATTCAAAACTATATTGTAACACTTATTTATTAATTAATCACTCTTTAATAATAATTGACCACTAAAATAGTTTGACCCCAAAAAAATTGACCATAAATTATATTAATAATAAATTTATTTTTTTATCAATAGAAAACATGATAAATATCATAATAAATTTATACAATTACGAGATTTTAAGTTTGAATCCAAAATCAGACGATCAACCTAACAATATCAGCATTTGTTAGTTGAGTTAGAATTTAATAACATATTAATAATAAGTTCTAATAATTGATTATTGTCAATTTATAATTGATTAATTATTTCAATAATCTAATACATAGGTCAAATGTTGCCTTGGTTTTCTAGCATAAATCGTATATATAGCTAAAGTATTGATAGCTAAAGTATAGATTTTTTCCATTTATGTTCAAACCACCTGAATCGATATTTAACCATTGTATTTACAATATGTGCTACTCAAGTTTTCTCTCTTTCAGTAATATTATTATTTTTAATCTTATTTTGCTTAGTATTTTTACTCACCTCCATTTTCTTAAACCTTACCGCAATATTATAAAAGAAATTATTAGTCAATTGTCATTGCAAATGAAGAGTTTGTTATATTAGGACATAAGAGTACTGTATAGCTATCACATGCAGCGCCTGATGTCTAATATGGGTTTTACAAAAAAAAAAAAAAAATAACACTTAATCAAATTGAATAACCAATTAACATAAAAGGGGCATTCCGAGAATCGAACTCGAGACCTCTCGCACCCAAAGCGACAATCATACCACTAGACCAAATGCCCTCATATATAAAGTGTTACTTTTTAAATAAGTTAGTTGAGATAATTAGTTTGCACAATTGTTTTAGGAAAAATATATACATATATATACATCTTATTTCACCACATCACATGTCACTAGCAAACAAGTTAATGAAAAATATAATATTTATTTCTAATATCGATATCCATTTTTTTTAAATAATTAGTTATTACTTTTATTAAAAGAAAAATTACATTCAAATTAGAATGCTATCAATATTGAATACCATATATCAATATATGGTTTTATTGTGAGATAAATAAATGCAATAGGAAAATTAAATTTGATAAAGCAATGCAAGTACAAAAATGTTGATATGGATGCTGCACTTGGATTTCTGTCTAGGCCTTAACCACTGTGCTTTCTGTATTTTCTAGCTGTTATATATTTTACTAAAATTGAGGATTTTGTCAAAGCCAAGAAGTTGCATATTATTTGAGCCTTTTTATTTTAATTTTGATAAAGGAAGGAAAATTAACTATTTAGATGCAATAACCTCGCTGTTTTTTATGTCATTGGATCTCTTTTTCTTAGAGTAAAAAATTGAATTAATCCAAGACAATGAAAACTTACAAACATATTGTTGTGATTTTGTGTGATATTTCAAAAGCGGGAAGTCCACATTGGCATTCCTCACTCATCAAAACCTTTAAATCTGTTTTTGAGCTTTTTTGACTAATTTTATTTTAGAAATGACAATGAATCAAGCTTCTATAAAAGGCTATTATTTTTTATCCCCATTAATAATGTATATTCCATCCTACTATTATCTTTTGATCCACATTTCAATGACAATGAATCAAGCCTCATCTTAATATCTATAAAAGGCTATTAATTTTCTATCTCCATTAGTAACATACATTTCATCCTACTATTTAACAGCCATTTTTAATGATATATGAACCTATAAATAGTCTCTAGTTTATCACATACATGATTGTTGGATAGCCAACTAAACCGTATCACTTTATGAATGTATCTTTTGATCCACAATTCACTGACAACTCAACAACGCATCATCTATATACAAATATATTTCAGGTTATCCGCAATCCACTGTTGTCCACAATTCTCCCATTTAATTAATCCTTTTTTCCTGTGGTTTCTTTTGTCTCTTTTTCACATTCTCGTTTTTTTTATACGTAGGAGAAAGAGAGAAAGAAGAGAGGGGGAACAAGAGAAGCTTTGGCAAAGGAAGAGTCAAACTTTCCTCCCTCTCTTTCTCTCTCTCATTCCGGCAAGGGTTTCGGTCATCGCAAGCCATGGCCAGTTTTGCAGGAACCACACAGAAATGCACGGCATGTGAAAAAACAGTTTACCTCGTTGATAAGCTAACCGCAGATGGCCGTACTTATCATATGGCCTGCTTCCGATGCCACCATTGCCGGAATACCCTCAAGGTACACAGAACATGTATTGATAGCATAATGTATAAATGAATGATATCTGATGATTGGTGAAGGTTTTGCATATTTCTGTAGAAATGTTTTATTATCCTTCAATGATGATTATGCATGCATTACTAAACT
Organism: Cicer arietinum; assembly: GCF_000331145.2. NCBI lineage: Eukaryota > Viridiplantae > Streptophyta > Magnoliopsida > Fabales > Fabaceae > Cicer > Cicer arietinum. Next base: position 14,373,358 of record NC_021163.2, on the reverse strand, counting down.
CACCAAAATTTCTTGTGTTGTAACTCTGTTTGCAGCTAAGCAACTACTGTTCTTTTGAGGGTGTGCTGTATTGCAGACCACACTATGATCAACTCTACAAGAGAACCGGCAGCCTTGACAAAAGTTTCGACGGTAAAATTGTCTTGTAAACAAAAACAGAACCATACCATGTGAAAATTTTATAGTAGGCTAACATTTTTTTGTTTCCTCTCATTCTCATCATCACAGGAACACCCAAAATTCAGAAAGCAGAAAAACAGACAAGTGAGAATGAGGTGAGATTTCTATAGCTTTTCTTTCTATATATATCATATCAAGTGTTTTTTGAGTGAGTGAGGGTTTGACAAACTTGATTTTGAATTAACAGAATGCAAAGACACTAGCAAACGTGTTCGTGGGCACCACAGACAAATGCATGTGTTGCAAAAAGACTGTGTATCCTACTGAAAGGGTATAACTAACTAATACAAATTTCCAGTTACACCCTCTTTTTTCTAATTATTAATGCTTAATAATATGGTTGGTTGCTATTTATTAAAGGTTACTGTTAATGGGACTCCCTATCACAAGGGCTGCTTCAAATGTACCTATGGAGGTTGTACCATTAGCTCAGCAAACTTTGTTACACATGAGACAAAGCTCTACTGCAAACATCATCACATTCAACTTTTCAAAGAGAAAGGAAATTACAGTCAGCTCGAGAATGACATTGCTGTTTAATCTCTATTGTAAAAATAATGTTAGTAGTTTTGAATGATGGGTGCTCCAATTTCTCTTAAATGTTATTTTTGTCTTGTATAAGTTAAAAAGAAATGTGTTAATGAGACAAATACTAAAAGGTGGTTGACATTTGGTGAAATTTGCTATGTATGCATCTTAAGAATGCTTTCAGCATTTTTATTAAATTTAGTAGGATTACCAGATGGAACAGATCTATTTTGATACCTCTTTTGACAAATCAAATATGTATGGTCAATAACAACCAGAAGCTTCCCGTGCAACAGAACATTAGACAAATTCATCAAAATACAAATGGGTTGCAACAAACGAAATTTTCTTAATCAAACTCTTACACAATAAATAGATTTTGTAATAATCAGTTTAAAGGCGTCCAAAGAAACACAAGGAAAAAAAAACCAACCAATCATTTAAGGAGGCAATATGATATATTTTGGAAGCAGAGTAGTTCATAACAATTCATTTTCATAAAAGCAAATAAACAATCAACAAGGAAAAGAAAAAGAAACTATAAGAACAATAATCATTATGTGTTCAAAGTCAAAATACACTTGTAATCAATCCAATTTGTGCAAAGTAATGTCTCCTCAAAAGCACGCATCCAAGAGGCAACAGCAGCAGAGAGCAGCCAAGCTACAACAATCAACAAATTAGATTACATTATATCAGTGCGTATAACACAATTATGTATAACAGAAAATAATAAGGTCATATGTGTGTGTTTGTCCAACTGTACATACAGATGGAGGCATATCTTCAAAGAAAGCAAGTGTGAGAGCCAAGAATTGTTCCATGTGCATTTGAGTTATGCAGAAACAACAAAAATATGCGTGTAGAAAAAATTCCTTATTTTTTTTAACGGAGAAAAATCAATATTTGTGAACATTATAGAAAAAATCTTGAAGTATATAACTTTTTAATAACAATTTTCTTTTTAAAGTTATTTTTAGAAAATTTATCGGCATCTTAACCTTTTCGGATTATAAGAAAGAGCTGTTCAACAAGACAAGGTACCACTTCTAGATGGCCAAACCCGCACGTTACTATCAGTGACAACCACAACCCACCACTTGACTTATAGTATTTCACAAGTTAAAAAGAAGTTTTAAATTCAAAAACATCTAAATAAACTACTTAAATAACTTTTAAATATTGTTTTCTTTTGGTAATGACTTTTCACTATTGTTTTTAATTTTTTAATTTAAAATAACTTAATTACTCATAATATTTTTAAAATAATGATACATGGATATCCACTTTTGTACACACATAAATACGTGCAAAAATATTAATCATATTATTAATGATATTTAAATTGAATTAACTATATTTTAATATTGGCACGCATTTGTAAGAAGATTAGACATTGTAATCATAGAGAGGGCAAGGTAGTTGTTATACTCGTTATGGGCCCCACATAGAGGGAAAAAAAAACATCCACATGAGTAACGTGACGAAAGATGAAAGGAAAACAAGAAATGAACAATCAACCGGTGACGCAGAACACCGGCAACCGCGATCAAGTCAATTTCAAGATCGCATCCGGTTGATCTAATCTAAGTCTTGACAACAAGTTTCATTTAATCTATTGAAATTTGAATTTGAATTTTATAATAGAATAAATGGAGAGAGAGGTTGAATATGATCATACCAGCCTTCTAAACAACCAGGTCCGGTTGAATTTTGTTGAGGAGGAGGCTGAGCGTACTGAGGAGCATAAGGCGGTGGATAGCCTTGTGCTGGATAAGCCTGTGGAGGGTAACCTTGCGGCGGATATCCCGGCGGTGGGTAAGCATCTTTTCCATAAGACTCAGGCGGCGGATAACCTATTAGACCAAATAAAATAAAATAACTAACGATGGATCTGATAGAGTGAAAGAGAAAAGAAAAATAAAGATTCATAATAAAG